>NC_045434.1:35980347-36003476 GCF_002776525.5 Piliocolobus tephrosceles
TTTTTTTTTTTTTTTTTTTTTTTTATTAAAGCAAACTTTCTTTATGTCTGTGGACTAGACTGTCTAAGGCCACAAGATTAGAAGTTACTATAATACATGTTACACTGTTAACTTTTAGCAACTTTACTTTTGTTGAAAACCTTGTAAGTTTGGGATTTCAATTATCCTTTGCTATTAATAAGACCTTGTTTAGTCTAAATTCACTTAGAATTGATACAGATGGACTTTTTTTTTTTTTTTTTTTTTTTTCTGTTAGCAAAGCAGCTGCCGCTACAGATTGAATGCATCTGGGCCATCCGCGGGTTACTGGGTTAAGGATTTTTGATAGGAAGGCCTCAGTGCTTTTGGGATACACCCTTGTTTACACTGACAACAAAGTGGTGTTAGAGTGTTACAGGGTTACTGAGAATACCTTTAATTATCAATTATACGTTTTAAATTTACCTTGACTTTTAAAGGAATAGGGTATACTGTTTTTTTCTTAACTACTTGTATATTTCTCTTTCTCTTTTTCTTTCTCTCTTTGACTTTCTCTCTCTCTTTCTCTCTCTGACTTTCCTTTTGCCTCTGTCCCTTCCTCTCTTTCTGCCTGTCTCTCTGTCTCTCTCTTTTCTTGACTCCTTCGTTGTCTCTCTGTCTCTTCCTCTCTGTCTTTTCCTTTCTCTCTTTGCCTCTTTTCCTCTCTGTCTCTTTCCTTTCTTTCTCTCTGCTGGTCTTTCCTTGCCTCTGCCAGCCACTTATGCTGCTGTTCTTTTAACTACTGTTGGGTGGGGGGGAGGGGGTCTAAAACCAGCTGTAACTGTCTATGTATGGAAACTAGTCTGGGTGCCTTGGCTTACAGGTTACCTTCTGCCATAGTTTTGAAACAAGGGATCTGTCTAGGCTTTCTTCTGATGGCCAACCCACCTCTAATGCTGGCCAGTCTATTTCACACAAAGTTCTGTTTTCCTGGTGCCATAGTAACACTATAATCTCCCTTAAATCCTTTCTTGAAAATTTTCAACATAGTTCCTAGTGGGGTGGGCTTACTTTGTGCCTGACCCATGTCTCCTGGAGACAAAACACCACGCTTACACCACACGCACACTACAAAACAAAGAACGGGTAAAAAGGGCGCACACACACTTTTACAGTTTACACCAAACCAGAATCAAAACTAAAATCAGAGTATCAAGAAATCCAAGCCCAGTCAAAACCAAAACCGAAGTATCAAGCAATCCAAGTCGAGTCAAAAACAAAAACCAAAGTGCAGGTACAGGCACACGGTGGATGTTCAGGCCACGCTTCCACTCAGATGGAGTAGGCAAGTTACCAAGACCAGTCCTATCAAGCAATTCAAACTAAGTCAAAACCAAAACTAAACCGAAGTGCTGATAAAGGCATGCCATGGGTGATCAGGCCACGCTTCTACTCAAATGGAGTGGGCAAGTTCCCAAGACTAGTTTTACCAAGTTTTAGATGTCCAGACTCCAAGTGCCAGTTCCTTCCCAGTGTTCAGTCACTGCATTGATCCTCCATGGGAGCCTGCCACACACTGCTCTGGTGAGGCATCCCACCAGGGCAAATGCCTACCTGGGAGTGCTCTCAGGATCTGTGTTGCTCCGGCTGGTTGGAATCCCCCATGGGGATGTTCCACAGGGCAGGCTAAAGCTGCCTAAGGAGCTGCCTCAATTGTCCATTAATCACCTTGCTTCCTGGTCAGGGAACCAAGAGGATTATAGGCCTGAGCCACTGTGCCCGGCCGATTCTTGTTTCTTTTTATTCTTTTTTTCCTCTGATTGTGTACAAGTAGCCTGTATTTGGGTTCACTGATTCTTTTCTTTTCTTGATGCAGTCTGCTGTTCAGAACCTCTGATGAATTTTTCAGTTCAGCAAATGTATTTCTCAGTTCCAGTAGTTTTTTTTTTTTTTGTTATTTCAATCTCTCTGTTAAATTTCTCTGATAAATTTCTGAATTGCTTTTCTAGGTTATCATGGAGATCACTGAGTTTTCTTAAAACTGTAGTTTTGAATTCTTCATCAGAGAGCTCACGTGTTAGAGTCATTCACTTGTTCCTTGCTTTGTCCATTTGGGGAGATCATGGTTCCCTGTTTGCTCTTGTTTCTTATGAATGTATGTCTATTACTTTGCATTGAGGGGTTAGTTAGTTATTCTAGTCTTCTCTATCTGGCTTGTTTTATGTTTTATTGGCTATTTTTGCTTAGCAGATCTTAAGGTTACTGCCTCCTTTTCAGCACTCCATGGTGCCTTAAACCCAGGTTCACCTCAACTCTAGTGAAGGATTGAAGTGCTACCCTTCCCATGTAGGGGAGTTTCCAAAGGCAATATCCTTGCAGTGTGAGAAGGATGGCTAGGGGCTAGTGCCCAGGGAATCTGCGGAGTGAACCTTGCACAGCGTGGTGCTGCTGCTAAGCCTCTCTCACATGGAGTCTCCTTTGGCTGAGTTGCAGAGCACAGTTTCCAGGCCTGGGGATGGTAGTCCTTCCTCTACCCTTTGTCTCTGCCTGTCCTCAGGCATATTTATCTCTTCAGGCACTTGTGATGGTTTCCTGCCAAGGAATCAACATGATGGGGTCTCCTGCCAAGGAATCAACATGATGGGGAAGCTTGTTGTCCATCTTTATCTCACTTTTTCCAGTGTAAAAACCATGAGTTTGGGGAAAATTTTCCATGTGCTTTGTGCTGTGCTGGGCAGAAGCAGGGAGGGACATTGCAGATATGGAAGTCCAGTTCTTTCACTATCTGCTCAGAGTTGTTTATACCTCTCTGTGGCCCGAGGAACAGTTTCATCTTCGTATTTGAGTTCTGGAATTTTGCTGGCGATAACCTTGGTGCTGTATATTTGTTTCAGTTTTTTTTTTCTTTGGTGTAGTGGTTGAAGCCAGCTTGCTTTTATGCCACTATTTTGGAACTGGAAGCACCAATCATTTTTTCTTAAAAAAAACAAAAACAAAAACAAAAATTAGCTGGGCATGTTGGTGCACACCTGTAGTCCCAACTATTCCAGAGGCTGAGGTGGGAGGATTTCTTGAGCCTGGGAGGTTCAGGCTACAGTGAGCTGAGATCACACCACTGCACTCCAGCCTGGGTGAGACAGAGTGAGACCCTGTCTCAAATACATGTGTGTGTGCGTGTGTGTGTGTGTGTGTGTGTGTGTGTGTGTAAAGAGAAAAATGTGGAAGCTCTTTTTTTTTTTTTTTTTTGAGACAGAGTCTTGCTCTGTTGCCCAGACTAGAATGCAGTGGCACAATCTCGGCTCACTACAAGCTCTGCCTCTCGGGTTCAAGTGATTCTCCTGCCACAGCCTCTCAAGTAGCTGGGATTACAGGCATGTGCCACCACGCCCAGCTAATTTTTGTATTTTTAGTAGAGACGGGGTTTCACCATGTTGGTCAGGCTGGTCTCAAACTCCTGACCTTGTGATCTGCCTGCCTCGGCCTCCCAAAGTGCTAGGATTGTAGGAGTGAGCCACTGTGCCCGGCCAAAGCTTTTTCTAAGTATGATGTGAAACCTTAAAATTGAAACTTCCATGCAGTGACAATCACTAGAAATAAAAGCAAATAACAAAGTGGGAGAAAATGTTTGTACAGCTAATATTACTAAAGTGGTCGAATAAATAAATTTTAAAGGTAAAATAATCCAGCAAATCAGTGGGCACAGACTGTAAACAGATAATTCAGAGTAAGAAATTCAAATAGCTAATAAATATATGGAAATATGTTCAACCTCACCAGTCATCAATAGGATGGAATATACAGAATAATTAGATAACATTTTTAGCTTAGCAGATTGGCAAACATAAACAGATGGTAAACATGAACATTTGCATGTACTATTGATGGGCATGTATATTGATATAACCATTTTAGAAATTTTTATAGAGGCAACAGTATTTTAAATTTGTACGTCTTTGACTAACCAATCACACAGGCAAGAAGTCATTCCATTCCTAAGAAATACTAGTACAAGTGAATAAGAATATGGATGTTCATTTCAACATTGCTTGTGATTATAAAGATACTGAAATAATCTAAATATCCATCATAGGGAAATTATAGTTATTCAAACAGTAGAATACTAAGGAGCCATTTAAAAGAATGTTGTAGATATATATATGTATGTGCAAAGATGGCTATGATAAGTAAAAGAAACAGCAAGTTTTAGAATAATATAAAAGGATAGGAGAATATTTAATAAAAACTATCACGAGTATATAAAAAAACTATGTGGCCGAGTGCAGTGGCTCAAGCCTGTAATCTCAGCACTTTGGGAGGCTGAGGCAGGCAGATGGCCTGATGTCAGGAGTTTGAGACCAGCCTGGCCTACATGGTGAAACCCCATCTCCACTAAAAAAAAAAAAAAAATACAAAAATTAGCCAGCATGGTGGCCCATGCCTGTAATCCCAGCTACTCAGGAGGCTGAGGCAGGAGAATCACTTGAAACTGGGAGGCAGAGGTTGCAGTGAGCTGAAATTGCACCATTGCACTCCAGCCTGGGCGACAGAGTGAGAATCAGTCTCAAAAACAAACAAACAAACAAACAAAAAAATTATGTATAGTTTATATATACACACACACAAAATCTTCACTAAGAGAGCAGCAAACTAGTAAGACAGATTACGTTTGGTTAGTTGAATTTTAGGGTTGGGTGAGCTGGTGGGAATTTTGAATTTTACTTTATATTTCTATATTGTTTGACTTTGTTTTAACAAATATATATTAATTTTTTGACCATGAAGCGTAATTTTTGAGGATCTATTAATTTTTAAAAATAAACTTTGAGCATGTGTTATGTGTCAGATATTATGCCATGTACTGGTTGGTAAAACAAAAATAATTGAGACAAAATTCCTGCCCATAAAACTTTATGAGATTCAAATATCTCAACAATTGAGAATGATGGACCTTTCTAGACAAATGAAATGTTAGTAGGGATAAATGTATAGATTAGTCTTATTAATATGATTAACATTAATAATTACCATGATTAGTATTATTTTTAAAAAAGAAGCAGCAATTATTTATTCAGTTATTACTGTTTGTCAGATATTTTGCTAAGGGAATAATTAGCATAGTTCTTACAGTAATCCCATGAAATAGTACTATCATTACCTACATTTTTCATATGAGGACTCAGAGAGATAATTTGCCTAAGGTCACATAGCTAATAAATGGTGAACCTAGGAAGTTTGATTCTAGAACCGGAACTCCCAATTTCCATTATATGCCATCTACAGAGACAAAAGACAAATAAAACTCAGGGCAGCCACCTAAAGGAGGAGACCCAATGTAAGAGCAATCCATGTAAAAAAAAAAAAAAAAAAAAAAGATTTGTACATTGAAATAACTGTGGATTCGCTGTAAGGCAACTGTATGAAATGATTCTCAAAACAATGCTGGACTTTTACAAGATTAGAAGTAAAGAGAATAGAAGGAGATCATTGTCTCATTTTTCTCTGAAATGGTCAGACCTCATCCAGAATACAGTGTTCCATTCTGATGCAGAATTTTTAAGGGCACATTGACATTTTCAGAGGAAACAATCATGACAGTAAATACATGATGTAAGAAACAGATTTGAGCTAGTCATGTTCAGTGGAGAAAAAAGAAGAAAAGTGAGATCCCTCACGCTGGAAGCTTTTCAACAGTAGAGAGCTGGCCCCTGGTAGAGGTTTCTGTAGAATTCCTTGCATCGATAAGCTTTGTGTTAGATCATCCCTAGAGTCCCTTCTAACTGAAGTGACAGCTAGAATGTCAATTCCCTGAAAATAAGGACTTTATCTCTTCTGATCATGTCTATGTCCACAGTGTCTAGAACAGTATTTCATTAAATGACTATGCAGTTGATTTCTTATATTAGTGGTTCTCAAAGTATGGCCCAGGGACCCTGTGAGGGACATCCATGAGACCCTTTTAAGAGCTTCATGAAATCAAAATTAGTTTCATTATAATACTAAAATGTCGTTTGCCTTTTTCATTCTCATCCTTTTATTAAGAGTATGTAGTGGATTTTTCTAGCAGCTACATGACATGGTATATTCTAACAGATTGAATACAGAAACAAATGAGAATCCAGCTCTATTCTTCTAAGGCAAACATTAGATTTGTAAAAATGTAAAACAATAGCACTCTTTTTACTAATTTAACACAGTTTTTAAAAATAAAGATGCTATTTATGTGAATATGTAATGAGTTTGTTAAAGTTTAAGTGATTAACAAATATATGTTTTAAATCTAGTTTAATTTCCAATACAGTAAATATCAATAGATGCATTCCATTTAAATAAAAGCACTTGAGAGTATAAAGCAGTCTTGAGATAACATTTTTTGTATAAAGGGGTCTTGAGAGCAAATTTTTGGATAAATTTTGCCATACGCTATACTTCAGTTTGGTTCCAGTTCAGTGGAAAATGTGAATTTATAAATTCGTGTTAATGATTTAAACACGAAATTTTAGTTGAGTTAATGATTCGATGAAAAATTGATATATGAAATCACTGTAATAAATTATAGTGGTTTGCTGATGTTTTAGGTTCCTGATTATAGTACATTATTTTTATAGGTAATTGAAAGAAATAGAGTCATATTGGCTAGAAGACTTTACCTTAATGAAAAAGGCTGGAATAAATACACTAAGCATTTCATCATACTGCTGTCAAACAAGGTAAAGGTCAATTATCTTCAGTTCTGGGGAAAAAAGATGCCAAGTGGTGAGGGTTGAGACTGTAAGATGCCTTTGTTAAATTTATCGATTTTAAAAATATCATTTTATATTAGTGCTTATTGTGTACAGAAAGAAAAATATAAGAGAAAGTGAATAAAGGCTCTTATTTCTCTATATTTGCCTTCTAATTGAAGCAATTTATCTAAGTTTAACAACACTACAAGGTTATTCATACAGTTATGATACTATTGATTCATGCTTAAAGTAAAAAAAGTAAATAGCTGTGTTTTTTGAAATAGTTGCATTATCAGTTTTATAGGAAAATTCAGTGAGCACACTAGATAGAAAAGGAGGGCATTTAGTATGTTTCTACCAAGTCAAAGCTTTTACACTAGTCGTTTCATTTAACTCTTAAGACAATTCTGTGAGATAGATATTATGGCCTTTATGTATAAAAAAATTAATTCCACATAGATTACATAAGGTTGCACAGCCAGTAATAGCTACACCTCACATTTGGTTTGGTTTGGCTTCTTGGTTCCTGTTCTATCTAGCACACCACACTGCCCCTGTGATGGTCCTGTGGAAAAATTGGGTTCATGTTGCAAAGGAAAAAAACATCTTGTCTCATAATACTTTATGTACCATGGAAAATTCATCACCAAATGAACTGTGTAGTAGTGTAACTTTTCAATTTTTAAATCAATTTTCTATGAATTTCTCTAGTATTAGAATATTAATAATGGCCTGGTGTATGTTAATGACTATTTGTTATATACATAAATGAATACATTATTTGATTCCATGCATTTTATCTAGGACACTGAAGACCTTGCATTGTTGCAGAAGTTGACACAGAAATGGAGAAACTTAGTGAATAAATTTAAACAAGAGGTAGAAGAAATGGAAGAGTCTACAAGAGAGACATTGAAAATTGTTGAGAAAGGACTTACCAAATGGCAGGAGAGCTTCAGGTGAGTCACCAAGAATCTTGTTTTTCTAATTATACTTATATCATGTCTGATAACTCAGTCAAATTCTCTGTGTTCCTCCTTCTGTCTTTTACCTTGTAATCACTCTAACATTGATTTTGGGGAGCAGTACCTGTGCAGGCACAATCCTGTTAACAAGCTTGAATAGTCTTGTGGTTTCTAGTGCTAAGTATCTCTCTAGTCCATCCTGATCCCCTTGCTTAACTGCTGCTGTCCCCATTTGAGTCCAGTTCTTTTTCTTTTCTCTCATTTTGAAATAAAGTCAACTTATTTCATTACTTTGGCAAAGTTGAGTATTTGGATCCATCTACAAATCATATGCAGAGACGTAAAACCAATGGGTGACAGTTATAGGGAGATGGTTTTGATTGGATATCATACTTTGCAATGATTAGAGAAATCTGACAATGAAAGAAGCTACTAATAAAGTAGTTAACCTTGGTTAAATCACAGCCAAGGTTAGTGGGAATCTATACTTTGGATGCAGTCTGGACTAGATTTCTTTTTTTTTTCGAGACGGGGTCTCATTCTGTCGCCCAAGCTGGAGTGCAATGGCACAATCTCGGCTCATTGCTGCCTCCGTCTCCTGAGTGCAAGCGATTCTCCCACCTCAGCCTCCCGAGTAGCTGGGATTACAGGCATGCGCCACCACACCCGGCTAATTTTTGTATTTTTAGTAGAGACAGGGTTTCACCATGTTAGCCAGGCTGGTCTTGAACTCCTGGTCTTAGGTGATCCACCCACCTAGGCCTCCCAAAGTGCTGAGATTACAGGCATGAGCCACCACGCCCAGCCTGGACTAGAAGATTTCTAAGGTTTTTGTTTGTTTGTGTGTGTGTTTAAATTTAAGATGCTTTGTTTGTTGAGGCCTGGACTAGATGATTTCTAAGTTTTTTTTTTTTTTTTTTTTTTTAAACTTCAAGATGCTCTTTGTCTGTTAGGTACCATTTCTATTTCAAATTGAGAATAGTGGTTGCAGTTTTTCATACCCCCTTAAAGTTTTCCCCATTAGTAGATTTGGAAGTTCTGGAAGCTGAAGCTGGTATGTCTCCAAGCTGGCTGCTCCTGCCGTGTACCCATTTCTATTGTTTGTTGATTTTTAGCTGGGAGGCGTGCATTGGTGGCCATAGTTCTTGTCTCTTTAGCTTCAGAAACTTATTAATCAATAGCTTTCACCTTGTGAGACTTTAGAGCCATTAAAGGAAATTGTTTCCTACCAGAAGTTGGGATTCCTGGCTTAAATGTTGAGTCTTAATTACTGTGTAGGCTTTCTTTCCATTTATATATTGCTTTGGCAGCTGCATTCAACAGAAATTCTTCTGATAATGATCTGGTTTTTAATTCTCAAGACTCAAGAGACCACCCTTTAAAAAAACACTTTTGTGGTCCATGGCCCTGTAACTTGATTGCTCAGGTCTGAATAGAATCTGAATTTATGTTTACAAATGTAATGATAAATACCTGTGGGGAGAGGGGCTGGACCTAGAAGGCATGCTTCAAAATTATTGAGGAGAAATATATTAGTTGTTTAGTCTTTAGTGTATAAACTGATGATTTTATTTGTTTATGCCTTATTCTGAGACCTTTCTCTTTTTCTTTTTTCTTCTTTCAGTGAAAAAGACATTTTATCCCCTAATAAGGGAAATGTACTTGATTCAGTTATTTTAGACTTCAAACAGTGGCAGAAGGTAAGACTTTTTAATAAAGAGCTTGGCAATCAAAGTGCTGGTTGTAAACTTGGCAGTCCTGACCTACAACTGAGTCACATCTCATCTTTTTTTTTTTTTTTGAGACGTTGTCTCACTCACTCTGTTACCTAGGCTGGAGTGCAGTGTGATCTTGGCTTACTGCAACCTCTACCTCCTGAATTCAAGCGATTCTCCTACCTCAGCTTCCCAAGTAGCTGGGATTACAGGCATGTGCCACCACACCTGGTTAATTTTTGTATTTTTAGTAGAGACAAGGTTTCACCATGTTGGTCAGAATGGTCTTGAACTCCTGACCTGAAGTGATCCGCCCACCTCAGCCTCCCAAAGTGTTGGGATTACAGGTGTGAGCCACCATGCCTGGCCATATCTCATTCTTTAAAAATGCCCTATTAGGGGCTGGCACAGTGGTTCACTCCTGTAATCCCAGCTACTCAGAGGCTGAGGCGGGAGAATCACTTGAACCAGGGAGTCAGAGGTTGCAGTAAGCCAAGATTGCAACACCGCACTCCAGCCTGGGCAACAGAGCTAGACTCCATCTCAAAAAAAAAAAAGCAATGTTAAGTTTTATGAACGACAAGGAAAAAAGCAAGTGCTCAGGGACTTTAAAAAAGATGCTTAAGGCCGGGCGCGGTGGCTCACGCCTGTAATCCCACCACTTTGGGAGGCTGAGGTGGGCAGATCACAAGGTCAGGAGATCGAGACCATCTTGGCGAACACAGTGAAACCCCGTTTCTACTAAAAATACAAAAAATTAGCAGTACTTGGGGGCGGGCGCCTGTAGTCTCAGCTACTCGAGAGGCTGAGGCAGGAGAATGGTGTGAACCTGGGAGGCGGAGGTTGCAGTGAGCCGAGATTGTACCACTGCAGTCCAGCCTGGGCGACAGAGCCAGACTTTGTCTCAAAAAATAAAAACCTTAAATATTCTCAGTTCTATTTCAGATTTTTGGGTCAAATTAAGTTAGGCTGCTAGAAAAGAAATCAGGAATTTGTTATTGGTCTATTCAGGGATTCGACTTCTTCCTGGTTTTGTCTTGGGAGGGTGATGTGACTAGGAATTTATCCATTTCTTCTAGATTTTCTAGTTTATTTTCATAGAGGTGTTTATAGTATTCTCTGATGGTAGTTTGTATTTCTGTGGGGTCAGTGGTGATTTCCCCTTTATCATTTTTTATCGTGTCTATTTGATTCTTCTTTATTAGTCTAGCTAGTGGTCTATTTTGTTAATTTTTTCACACACACACACACAAAATAGCTCCTGGAATCACTGATTCTTTGAAGGGTTTTTCATGTCCCTATCTCCCTCAGTTCTGCTCTGATCTTAGTTATTTCTTGCCTTCTGCTAGCTTTTGGATTTGTTTGCTCTTGATTCTCCAGTTATTCTAATTGTGATGTTAGGGTGTTGATTTGGGATCCTTCTAGCTTTCTGATGTGGGCATTTAGTGCTATAAATTTCCATCTTAACACTGCTTTAGCTTTGTCCCAGATATTCTGATATGTTGTCTCTTTGTTCTCATTGGTTTCAAAGAACTTCTTGATTTCTGCCTTAATTTCATCATTACACAGGAGTCACTAAGGAGCAGGTTGTTCAATTTCCATGTAGTTGTATGGTTTTGAGTGAGTTTCTTAATCCTGAGTTCTCATTTGATTGCACTGTGGTCTGGGAGACTGTTTGTTATGATTTCAGTTTTTTTGCATTTTCTGAGGAGTGTTTTACTTCCGATTATGTGGATGATTTTAGAATAAGTGCCATGTGGCACTGAGAAGAATATATATTCTGTTGATTTGGGGTTGAGAGTTCTGTAGATGTCTACTAGGTCTACTTGATCCAGAGCTGAGTTCAAGTCCGGAATATCCTAGTTAATTTTCTGTCTTGTCCCTCTGTCTAATATTGACAGTGGGGTGTTAAAGTCTCCCACTACTATTGTGGGAGTCTAAGTCTCTTTGTAGGTCTCTAAGAACTTGTTTTATGAATCTGGGTGCTTCTGTGTTGGTGCATACATATTTAGGAGAGTTAGTTCTTTCATTGAATTGATCCCTTTACTGTTATGTTGTGCCCTTCTTTGTCTTTTTTGATCTTTGTTGGCTTAAGGTCTATTTTGTTAGAGACTAGTATTGCAACCCCTGCTTTTTTTTTCCTTTCCATTTGCTTAGTAATTAATAACCTATCAACCAAAAAAAAACCAAAGACCACACAGATTCACAGCCGAATTCTACCAGAGGTACAAAGAGGAGCTGTTACCATTTTTTCTGAAACTATTCCAAACAATTAAAAAGGAGGGTCTCTCCCTAACTCATTTATGAGGCCAGCATCATCCTGATACCAAAACCTGGCAGAGACACAACAAAAAAAGAGGCTGGGCGTGGTGGCTCAAGCCTGTAATCCCAGCACTTTGGAAGGCCAAGGCGGGTGGATCACGAGGTCAGGAGATCAAGACCATCCTGGCTAACATGGTGAAATCCCGTCTCTACTAAAAATACAAAAAAAAACTAGCCAGGCGTGGTGGCGGGCACCTGTAGTCCCAGCTACTCGGAGGCTGAGGCGGGAGAATGGCGTGAATCCGGGAGGCGGAGCTTGCAGTGAGCCGAGATCCGGCCACTGCACTGCAGCCTGGGCGACACAGCAAGACTCTGTCTCAAAAAAAAAAAAAAGAAAACTTCAGGTCAGTATCTCTGATGAATGTCGATGCGAAAATCCTCAATAAAATACTGGCAAACCGAATCCAGCAGCACATCAAAAAGCTTATCCACTATGATCAAGTCAGCTTTATCCCTGGGATGCAAGGGTGATTCAATATACACAAATCAGTAAGAGTAATCTATCACATAAACAGACCCAATGACAAAACCCACATGATTATTTCAATAGATGCAGAAAAGGCCTTTCATAAAATTCAACATCCCTTTATGTTAAAAACTCTCAATAAACTAGGTATTGATAGAACATATATCAAAATAATAAGAGCTATTTATGACAAACCCACAGCCAATATCATACTGAATGGGCAAAAGCTGGAAGATTCCCTTTGAAAAGACAAGGGTGCCCTCTCACCTCTTCTTTTCAACATAGTATTGGAAGTTCTAGTCAGAGCAATCAGGCAAGATAAAGAAATAAAGAGTATTCAAATAGGAAGAGTAGAGATCAAATTGTCTGTTTGCAGATGACATGATTCTATGTTTAGAAAACCCCATCATCTCAGCCCCAAATCTCCTTAAGCTGATAAGCAACTTTAGCAAAATCACAGGAAACAAAATCAATGTGCAAAAATCACAAGCATTACTATACACCAACAATATACAATATACAAGCAGAGAGCCAAATAATGAATTAACTTCCATTCATAACTGCTAAAAAGAAAATAAAATACCTAGGAATACAGCCAATAAGGGATGTGAAGGACCTCTTCAAGGAGAACTACAAAACACTGCTCAAGGAAATAAGAAAGAACTCAAACAAATGGAAAAACATTCCATCCTCATGGATAAGAAAAATCAATATTGGCCGGGCGTGGTGGCTCAAGCCTGTAATCCCAGCACTTTGGGAGGCTGAGATGGGTGGATCACAAGGTCAGGAGATTGAGACTATCCTGGCTAACATGGTGAAACCCCGTCTCTATTAAAAAATACAAAAAACTAGCCGGGCGAGGTGGCGGGCGCTGTAGTCCCAGCTACTCGGGAGGCTGAGGCAGGAGAATGGCGTGAACCCAGGAGGTGGAGCTTGCAGTGAGCTGAGATCCAGCCACTGCACTCCAGCCTGGGTGACAGAGCAAGACTCCGTCTAAAAAAAAAAAAAAGAAAAAGAAAAAGAAAAATCAATATTGTGAAAATGGCCATACTGCCCAAAGTAATTTATAGATTCAATGCTATTTCCATCAAATTAGCATTGACATTCTTCATAGAATTAGAGAAAACTACTTTAAATTTCATATAGAACCAAAAAAGAGCCCATATAGCTAAGACAATCCTAAGAAAAAGAACAAAGCTGGAGGCATCATGCTACCTGACTCCAAACTATGCTACAAGATGACAGTAACCAAAACAGCATGGTACTGGTACCAAAACAGACATATAGACCAATGGAATAAAACAGAGACCCGAGAAATAACACCGCACATCTACAACCATCTGATCTTCGACCAACCTAACAAAAACAGGCAATGGGGAAAAGATTCCCTACTTAATAAGTGGTGCTAGGAAAACTGGCTAGCCATATGCAGAAAACTGAAACTTGACCCCTTCCTTACATCTTATACAAAAATTTACTCAAGATGGTTTAAAGAATTTAAAATCCAAAACCATAAAAACTCTAGCAGAAAACCTAGGCAATACCATTCAGGACATAGGCATGGGCAAAGATTTCATGATGAAAACGCCAAAAGCAATTGCAACAAAAACCAAAATTGACAAATGGGATCTAATTAAACTAAAGAGCTTCTGCACAGCAAAAGAAGCTATCATCAGAGTGAACAGGCAGCCTACAGAATGGGAGAAAAGTTTTGCAATCTATCCATCTGACAGAGGTCTAATATCCAGAATCTATAAGGAACTTAAACAAATTTATAAGAAAAAAAAAAGAACAACTCCATCAAAAAGTGGGCAAAGGATATGAACAGACAGTTCTCAAAAGAAGACATTTATGTGGCCAAGAAACATGAAAAAAAACTCAACATCACTGATAATTAGAGAAATGCAAATGAAAACCACAATGAGATACATCTCACACCAGTCAGAATGGCAGTTATTAAAAAGTCAAGAACCAATAGATGCTGGTGAGGCTGTGGAGAAATAGGAATGCTTTTACACTGTTGGTGGGAATGTAAATTGGTTCAACCATTGTGGAAAACAGTGTAGTGATGCCTCAAGAATCTAGAACTAGAAATATCATTTGACCCAGCAATCCCAATACTGGATATGTGCCCAAAGGAATATAAATCATTCTACTGTAAAGACACATGCACATGTATGTTTATTGCAGCACTATTTACAACAACAAAGACTTGGAACCAACCCAGATGCCCATCAATGATAGACTGGATAAAGGAAATGTGGTACATATACACCATGGAATACCATGCAGCCATAGAAAGGAATGAGATCATGTCCTTTGCAGGGACATGGATGAAGCTGGAAACCATCATCCTTAGCAAACTAACACAGGAACAGAAAACCAAACACCGCATGTTCTCACTTATAAGTGGGAGTTGAACAATGAGAACACCTGGACACAGGGAGGGGGAAAACCACACACTGGGGCCTGTTGGAGGGTGCAGGGGCAAGGAGAGGGAGGGCATTAGGACAAATAGCTAATGCATGCTTGACTTAAAACCTAGATGATGAGTTGATAGGTGCAGCAAACCACCATGGCACACGTATACCTGTGTAACAAACCTGCACATTCTGCACATGTATCCCTGAATTTAAAGTAAAAAAAAAAAAAAAAAAAAAAAAATTCTATGTTGAACACAAAAAGTTTGGTAGATACCAGCTTTACACTTTTTTCTTCTTTGAATATATATTTGCTTATGCAGGGTAAGAATTAGTAACTTTTGCTTTCATGTGTAGCTTAAAATGACAGCTCTACTGTGTGTTACATTATAAAGCTTTGTTTCTCCCAACGTATGTCTTCATCTATAAAACAGACACTCACTGAAAAAAAAAAAGGAAAGAAATTAGGAAAATCTACTTGGGTGGCAGTGAGTGTAACCTGCATGGACCTAGGGGGACTGAGCAAAGGGGGGCAAATGCGGGAATCAAAGACAAGAGACAAAAGAGTATATTTGGAAGAAGGGGTCAGGGGCCACCTTGCCTCTAGTGGACAAGGGCCCTGAGCTTTACACAGCCCTCCATATTTATTAGGCAAAAGAGATAGCAAGAAAGAAGGAGTGATTGTTGGGTAATTGTCAGTCGGCCATTTGGTTCACAGCAGGCTTGCAAGACTGCATCCTTTGAACAATAGGTGCTAGATTTCTCAGTAGATAACTTCAAGGAGCCTGGTGCCAGGGAGTGATGTCCCTCAGCAAACCTTTTGGTGGCAGGCGCAGTGTGAGTTTGCTCACATCCTGCATTCATGATAAAGTTTGCTGTTTGATCATATAGCCTCAAGTGGAATGCTGAGTTGGTCACGTCCCACAGGTCTTTGGCTCCCTACATATCCCCCTTTCTGTTTATGTATTAATTGAAAGAATGTAGAGCCAGGCTGGGCAGCTCTCATTTTCCAATTGGCGGTCCATCTGATTTTACAGACTATGAACAGAAGACAGAGACAAAACAACATTATTCTAAGAACTACATATAAGATGTTAAGGTGGTGCTTTAGATAGGTCCAAGGGTTGAGGCTCTTCAGGCCTTGCTGGAATTCAGTCCAGTCTTCAAAAGAAGGCTGAAATTCTTGAATTTGCCTATTTAAATCAATAATTTTGTTTTGTAATTCACCAGTATTATAGGTGATGTTGGATGTGAAAGCTCCAGGCAAATCGGCTTTCACAAGGTTCCATGGATACTCGCTTTGGTTATATTCTAAGTTGGTTACACAAATATGAGTGTAATTAAAATGACAACGCATTTGCTGCTGCAACTGCAAGCTTTGTACTTATTCCCCTAACCATAGGACCGTGGATTTTTAACATTGCCACTTCAGTTTGTAACTCAGTGTTAATTTTATTCTGAAGTAGCCATGCTTGGTTGGCTGTGTGCATCCAGTTCTCCAGGTACTGAGCTGTTTGAATAGAATTATGCAAAGCTACAGAGGACATCACAATAGAAGTTATGAGTATGACCAAGGAAACAGTAGCAAAAATGATCATGCTTAAGGCTCTACAGACACGATGAATAAGCTGAATTAGAAGTTTCACAAAATGCAAAGCAGGTGTGGCAGCCCCAGGCTCAGACAGATTAACAGGAATCATAGCCCAGGGATGCGACCTAAAAACTATGGAAGTAGGGAGATTATGTGTTTGCAATGTGCTATGATTAATGCAGTGATATCACTGGCAAGATTTGCAGGTCAATTGGGTATTGTGTACCTGGAGCTGGTCCTTCCTAGCTGCCCAAAAAAGGGACTGTGTTGCTTACTATTGCTATTACTGGATAATATTCCAACCCAGATGTTGCCATTCATAAATGGGAGCACTGCCTTCTATATCATCTCTTGAATTGGTCCTTTCCTCCCTAGATAAGGCCAGAGGAAGAGGTGGGCTAAAGCCTGCTCCATGCCAAGCAATCTGGGCGGCAGACTGGGATTGGATCTCGGTGTTGTATAAAGAAGAAGCATTAAAAGCTTGCTGCCACTGCCAGCGAAGTTTGTGCCATGATTTCTGATTTTCATCTTTTCCGTCTAATTGACCATTAGGTCCCCAGTCCACAATGTCTCCACTTACCAGTGGACCAAGACACTGGGTCCACAGAAGCGGGTAGGAACTATTGAATGGAATCTAGTCTGTATAATCAGCACAATTAGGGCAACTGGGCTGGGAATGGTTGGTTAGCACACCAGTCACATTAATAGAACCAAGACTTAATAAGTACATAATTTTTCCACAGTGACTCAACCATGTTTGAGCTTGAACTGTAAGACAGCTATGGCTGAGTGACGTCTTTGTAGTGATACACAAAGGAAGTCCTTCCAGTGGAGGGTATGATTAATGACATTATTCTGAGAGTCTTAACTGTTCTACGTCAGGGGAGTTAGGGGTCCTGGAGCCCACTCTCCCTGATCGTGACAAATCTCAGGAGGAGTGTCACTCCAAAGTATAGGTTGTACTGCTGGGGGATTGGGAACATATGCCCAGTATGTTTTTGCCTCTGCACAGGGAAAACATACTGCACAGGACATTATGGCTAACATGGCCAAGAATGTGGAATCAGGGGTTTTTGCCTGTCCCTGAGGCTCCAGTAGTTTCTCAGCTGCCTGCCTGGTTTTCTTGAGTTGTCCCCAGGTTATGAGGATTGATGTCATCGTGACTGTGGTCGGCCTTCTCTCCATCTTTGCACTCAGGCTCAGCTGGCTCATGGCTTGTACCGGAGGGACCAGGCCCATGGTCGGCCACCCTGGGTTCCTCCAGTCTCCCGTTCCATGGTCGCACGCACCTTGAGGGCACCCACACAGTTTGTCCATCTCCTGTAAAAACACAAGCATACCCTCATCCCTACATCAGTAAATCCACCGGACCTTTCCATTTTCCTTCTTCTGTGGATTTCCATAACATTTTCGGATAAATTTTCCTCTTTTCCTCTAACACTTGCCAATGTCTTTCTGCTGGAGTCTTATCATTTGTACCAGGAGTCAAAAATTTTAAAGTAAATCTAAATGTAGTTTTCATTGAGGTGGTAGTTGGCCTCCTATACCCGCTTTTTGTCTTTTCAACATGCATTGTAATGTTTGATGTGACCGCTCTATAATGCCTTGTCCTCTAGGATTATAAGGAAGTCCTGTTTTGTGGGTTATAGCCCAAAGCTGTAAGAAATTTTGAAAGGCATACTAGTGTAAGCGGGTCCACTGTCAGTTTTTAATTGTTAGGTATCCCCGTATGAGCAATTGATGACAGACAGTGTCATTGTACATGACCAGCTGTCTCACGTGTTTGGCATGTAGCATGCGGCATATGAGAATAAGTGTCTATAGTCACATGAACATAGCTAAGCTTACCAAAGGTTGCTATGTGTGTAACATCCATTTACCAAATTTCATTTGGAGCCAAACCTCGTGGGTTACAGCCTTCTCCAGGGAGACATGCTGGCACGTAGGACAGGTTTGTATTATAGCCCTAGCTTGGCTGGGAGATAAATGGAACATGCAAGTAAGGGCAGAAGTATTTTGGTGCAGCAGCACATGAGACACTTGAGCTTGCTGAAACACAGAACCAATCAATTTGTCTGCTTTTCATTACCTGGAGGTAGTGGCCCAGAAAGTTGTGTGTGAGAGTGAATATGAGAAATATGAAAAGGAGCTGCACGAGAGTGAATAACTTGTTGAAGTCTTAAAAATAAATTCAGCAGTTCTGGGTCTAGTGTACTTTTTATTGTAGCATTTTCTTTGCGACTGGCTACATTTACAGCATAAGCTGAATCACAGACAACATTGATAGGATCTGAAGCTGTGAGCTCCAAAACCTGAATGACTACAATTAAGTCTGAGCGTTGAGCTGAAACCCCAAAGGTCATCATTATTTGAGTATGTTTTGGTCCATAGATAGCAGCACAACCTTTGGAAGGGCCACCAGTAAAATAAATGTGTCCACCTGGAATAGGTTTGTGGTGAGAAATCACAGGAAGAATTAAAGAATGGATTTTATAAAACTGTAAAATTTTGTCTGAGGGATAGTGGTTGTCACGTGCGTCCGTGTGAAGAGACCACCAAACAGGCTTTATGCGAGCAATAAGGCTATTTATTTCACCTGGGTGCAGGCGGGCTGAGTGCGAAAAGAGAGTCAGCAAAAGGTGGTGGGATTATCATTAGTTCTTATAGGTTTGGGGATAGGCGGTGGAGTTAGGAGCAATGTTTTGCCGGCAGGGGTTGGATCTCACAAAGTACATTCTCAAGGGTGGGGAGAATTACAAAGAAACTTCTTAAGGGTGGAGAAGATTACGAAGTACATTGATCAGTTAGGGTGGGGCAGAAACAAATCACAATGGTGGGATGTCATCAGCTAAGGCTATTGTCACTTCTTTTGTGGATCTTCAGTTGCTTCAGGCCATCTGGATGTATACGTGCAGGTCACAGGGGATATGATGGCTTAGCTTGGGCTCAGAGGCCTGACAGTGGTTATCTATAGCACCCACGAAGTCTGCAAAAGCAGTTTGCCAGGCAGTCGACGTTTCCCAAGCTGAGGCTTGTTGCTGGGAGTCTAAAGGAACAATAATTTTGTCAGGATCATATCCCATAAGCATTTTTGACCGATGCCTGCCCATAGTCACAATTTGTGTAGTTAAAAAAAGATAAATTTGCAAGGTTTTGACTGTTTGATGAGGTAGAAAGAGCCATTCTGTTACTGTTACAGACTTGTCTATGAACTGGCCCCAAAGCCCTGTTGGAGAGTGGCGGGTAGAAAGAATAAACAAAAGCAAAGGTTTTTGCGGTTGTAGCCATGTGGCATGTCTCTGCAGTAACATTTGCTCTACAAGCCGCAATTCATAATTTGGCTTCTGCCTCTTTAGTTAATTGCCACAGGGAATTTAAAGAAGAATCTCCTTGCAGGGTTTGGTAAAGATGTGTGAGTCGGTAGGTAGCAATACCTAACATCAGGCGTAGCCAATTAATATCTCCTAATAATTGTTGAAAATTATTTAAAGTCTGTAACCTGTCTTTACGGAGAACTACTTTCTGAGGCCATACACTTCTCTCCATAACAACAGTTCCTAAGTGTTGGTATGGGGAAGTTGTACCTTTTCTGGGGCTATTTTGAGATTCTATTTAGTCAAAGCCTGCTTTGTTCCTCTGAATAACTGATGTAGGATTTGATCTATAGGAGCAGCCGAAAGAATATCATCCATAAAATGAATGATGTAAGCCGTAGGAAACATATTTCGAGGCTCCTTAAATGCTTGTCCTACAAAATGCTGACAACATAGGACTGTTAATCATGCCTTGGGGTAAAACTCTCCATTGATAATGAGAAACAGGTTCTCTTTGATTAATAGAAGGCACACAGAAGGCGAATCAAGGCTTATCCTTCTCGTGTAAGGGTATAGTAAAGAAACAATCCTTAAGATCTATTACTACAAGAGGCCAGTCTTTTGGAATAGCCAGTGGAGATGGTAAACCTTTTTGTAAGGCACCGATTGGTTTAATTTTTGCATTAACAGTTCTTAAATCATGTAGCAGTCGCCCTCTTCTGGACTTTTTTGGAATAACAAACACTGGAGAATTCCAAGGGCTGACTCCTCTGTGTGTCCGGTGTCCCATTGTTCTTTTACTAGCTGCTGAAGTTGCGTCAGCTTCTCCTGAGATAGGGGCCATTGATCCACACATACAGGTTTGTCACAGAGTCATTCTAATGGTAAGGCAGTGGGCGGCGGAGAAATATCAATGACCCCTGTCAGAAATCCTGACATCCTAGCCCTTTTCTGTTTTTCCAGTTACTGATACTGGGTTAGGATTTCCTTGAAGAAATTTTCCTAAACCTTTTCCATTCTGATATCCCATGTTCTTCAGCATTTTAAATCCTGGGTTATCAAAGTTTTCATTTGTAAGTCTCTTATGCCAATGTGTAACTAAGTTTCGACCCCATAAATTGATAGCTATATTTGCAACATAAGGCTGAAAAGTACATGACTGTTCATCTGGACCAAGACAAGGTAAAATCTCACGGCTCTGTTGAACACTTTGAGCTGTTCCTATCCCACTAAGGATGTAGAAGGTAATTGCAAGGGCCAGGATGGGGGCCATTGTCTTTAGATGTTACTGATACATCAGCTCCCGTATCCATAGGCCCATAACATTTCTTTCCTTTAATTTGTACCCACAGGTGGGTCTATTTAGAGGCTGTTGGTTGTGATAGATTTCTCATGTAGTTGTGCTCCCAAACCCTTTATTTTCTCCTTTCTCCTTTCGTGGAGAAGGGTATAATTTGCAGCGAATAAGCGTAATTGAGCAAAGATCTCCCAGTTCAAAAACCCAAAGATCTTGTGACATTAAAACTACTTGAATTTCTCCTTCATAATCAGAGTCAATCACTCCTAGGACTACAGTGATGCCTTGCAAATTAAGACGACTTTTGCCTAAAATTAGTCCTGTGTATCCTGTTTGTAAAAGTCCCCAAATGCCAGTGGGAACTTTGATAGGTTTGCCTCCCCTGACTAATGTGATTCTTTGGCGGGTAGCTCTAATCCTGCACTTCCTCGTGTTCTGGGGTGAGGGAATCAACGTGCCTCCAGGAACCCATCCTTCAAATGGAGTTGAGGTCTGGCCTGGGAATGCCCTCATTGTTTGTGGGGCCTGGGGCCAGGCCCTCGTCTTGTTTCCCGGCCGGAGGGTGCCATTCTGATGAAATTTTGAGTGGCACTGATTGGCCCAGTGATTTCCTTTGTTACAGCGAGCACACAGTCCTGGCTTTTTTTTCTGTTGAGTGGGGCACTGCATTGTAAGGTCCTTTCTGTCCTGAGATATGGCGGCATTCCTTTTTAAAATGTCCAGTTTTTCCACAATTATAACATTTTCCCATTTTAGGGTTTGACCCTTGGCTCCTTTTAGATTTGTCAACTGCTAAATTAGCCATTGCTTGCACTAACATTGCACAGCAGTGAAGCTCAGTTCCTGCATCCTGACAAGCTCTGAGAAAATTTCCCAAGTTTTTTGTACACCTCACTGGTGCCATCGCACATTTACAGTTCGCGTTTGCATTCTCAAAAGCTGGAGCTAAGGTTAGCATTTCTGCAGCCACGGTATTAGGAATCTGACGCTTCACTGCCTTTTGTAATCTTGCAAGAAATTGCACATAGGGTTCCAATGACCCTTGCATGATATGTAAAAATGATTGTACTGGGACTCCCTCTTCAAGAATTGTGGCCCAGGCACGTTTAGCAGCTTGTGCACACTGCTGATAAGCAGCATTTTGGAGTGCCATTTGACATTCCAGGTCTGAATAAGGACCATTACCTAACAGCATATCCTCTGTAACGTCTCCATTTCTAGCAGCACGGTTCTGTCTAGCCTGGTCTGCACACATTTCTTGCCAATTTAAATTCCATGTCAGATATGCGCTAGCCGACAAGCAAGTTCGCACCAAGTGTTTCACATCAAAGGGTAAAAGACGCATAGCACCAAACACAGATTCTAGCAATCTTAAGGTGAATGGGCTCTGTACGCTATTATTTAGCACACTTGCTTTTAATTCCTTTAACAACTTAAACTCTAGGGGAGTGTGTTCATGAATAACCTGCTGTGGATTATTTGGATCAGCCCTTACGGAAATAGGAGAAGTGCAAAGTCCTAAGGGGCTCTCCAGCTATGGCAGCAGAGCATGAAATTCTTTGTATTGGGGTTTCTATTTCTGCTATCAAAGGAGGTGTTTCAGATGTTTCTGCAACTGGAGGAGGCGGTATAGGCCAATTTTTATCCTCCCTCTCCTGTTTTTTATTTTCAGTTGGAACTGTGGGTGGGACAACAGATTCTTTCAGATTTTTAGATTCAGCCTGCTGTCCTGTAGAATAATGAGGAGATAATGGTAGAAGTATAGTACAAGCTAAACTCCACGTGGAGAAAACTGAAGAATCAACTTTAAGACCTTTTTGTTGAGCCTGTTTTAATCCTTCTCCTGCTCTGTCCCAATTTTCCACATCAAGAGTGCCTGCCTGTGGAAACCATGTGTTATGTGTAATAACCTCCTGCAGCAGCTTAGTCAATGTCTGAGAACTAACCTGAGGACCAGTTCATTTCAATAAAACTTTAAGCAACTGCACATAATGTTTTTCTCCAACAGACAAATTCTGCTCCGTGTTATCCTGATTCAGAAAACTTCCCGGCCGGGTGCGGTGGCTCAAGCCTGTAATCCCAGCACTTTGGGAGGCTGAGACGGGCGGATCACGAGGTCAGGAGATCGAGACCATCCTGGCTAACACTGTGAAACCCCGTCTCTACTAAAAAATACAAAAAACTAGCCGGGCGAGGTGGTGGGCGCCTGTAGTCCCAGCTACTCGGGAGACTGAGGCAGGAGAATGGCGTAAACCCGGGAAGCGGAGCTTGCAGTGAGCTGAGATCCGGCCACTGTACTCCAGCCCGGGCCGTAGAGCGAGACTCCGTCTCAAAAAAAAAAAAAAAAAAAGAAAAGAAA
>NC_045434.1:36003576-36018223 GCF_002776525.5 Piliocolobus tephrosceles
GGGGGGGGGGTGGTGTTCACAGCAGGCTTGCAAGACTGCATCCTTTGAACAATAGGTGCTATACTTCTCAATAGGTAACTTCAAAGAGCCCGGTGCCAGGGAGTGATGTCCCTCTGCAAACCTTTTGGTGGCAGGCGCAGTGTGAGTTTGCTCACATCGTGTATTCGTGATAAACAGTTTACTGTTTGATCATACAGCCTCAAGTGGAATGCTGAGTTGGTCACGTCCCACGGGCCTTTGGCTCCCTACAAGTGAGGGTAGTTCAATGCTATTATTTAATTGTCAGACATAAGTAACGTTTGTGCCTGTCCTATATCTGGCTTTTGTTTTAAGGACAAATTGGACTTTTAAAATTAATAACATCTTTTTTTATTGCGGTAAAATATATACAACACAAAATTTACCGTTTTAATAATTTCCAAGCATACACTTAGTTGCCCTAAATATATTTATATTGTTGTACAACCATCACCACCATTCATTTCCAGGACTTTTTCTTTTCCCCAAACTGACATTTTGTACCCATTATACTGTAAGTCCCCATTTCTGCCTCCCCCTACCCCCTGGGCAATCTCGTTCTACTTTCTGTTTATGAATTTGATGACTCTAGGTATCTCATATAAGTGGAATCATACAGTATTTTACTTTTGTAACTGGCTTATTTCCCTCAGCATAATGCTCCTCCATTTTGCAGCAAGTGTCAGAATTTTCTTTCTTTCCAAGGTTAAATAATATCCCATTGTATTTATATACCACATTTTGTTTATACATTAATAACATAATCTTTAAGGGATCGGAGCTTGGAAAATAGATTTCATTGATCAAATTACTATCACGTTATAGTAGTCTGACAAAGGAAAATATATGTGACATTGAAATACTTCCAAAGTGAATATTGAAATCATTCCCTAATGAAATTGCATAAGATCCCAACAAACCATTTTCTTTAGGAATGACTTGAACAGTATATTCTCAGAATTGAAGATATTTCCTGATCTATATACAACATGTCTAGTTTAGTGACTTTTTTTTTTTTTTTTTTTTACTTTTTATCTGGCAGTTTTGGCATACATAGAAAAAATACAAAAAAGTCATATTTCTTCAATTTAGGAATAGTAATAGCTTTCATTTATTAAGCACTTACTCTTTGTGAGGAGCTGAAAATGTGTTTTCCATATATTATCTTACTTATTCTTCATGGCTGCCCTATGATGCAAGTCTTATAATCTTCATGTCCCAGATGTGGAAATTGAAGCCTAGGATGTTAAGTAACTTACCTAAGTTATCTATAAAAGGTAAGTGGCGGAGTTGGAATTTGAGTCCAGATCTCTCTAGCTTCAAAGTTCTTACTCCTAATTGCTCTTCTACACTGTCTCCCCATGCTAATTACTCTTATTGAAGGCTGGGTAATATTTCTATTAGCTGAGCACAAATAATGCCAAATTATATGTATACATTGTACCTTATTTTTCCACAAATATTTATTGATATGTCATGTTCAGCACTTGGACTTGGGTTTAGACAGATAAACAAAATATGAATAAAACACAACCTGTGTATTCTAGGAACTTTCCCAGTCTAGTGGGGATCATGTAAACAGATGTATTACAACCTTACGAAAGCCAATAGTAATTAAACATGCTTAGCTTTATAGGACTTAATTGCCTATCTCTACCTTTTTTTTTTTTTTTTTTTTTAACCACACAGCATTTAATATAATGATTTTCATCCTGGTAAACTATGGGTTATCTCACAGAGTATCAAAATTAGTGTAAATTCATTTTAATTTAAAAAATAAGATATATGTCATATACCATCTCTTTGGAGCATAATAATAATAGGATATGCAACTCCAAAATAATTGGGAGTCACTGGGGAATAAACATTAGGTAGACCTTGATAAAATCATTAGTGGATAGATAATATGCTACTCTCCCTCTTCCTTTCACTCTTTAGATCCTGAATGAGAAAAAAGAAGAGTTTACTGGGGATGTTCTATTGTCAAAATATGATACTCTCAAGATTATTAAACACTTACAGGAAAACTGGACAGATATTGGGCTTGGGATATTTAATCGACATAAAAGTTTGGAGGGGGAGATGCCATCAGAGCGACAGTACATGGAGGAAATTATCAAAAACATACAAAAACTCTACAAAGAATATGAAATAAGAATAAATGGGGACAATGGTAAGAAAATACTCATAATAGTTAGATTTCTTGGTATAAAATGTTTCCACAATTATTTTCAATACAATTAATATTTAAAATAAAAGTAATACATGCATATAGTTTTAAAAACAAAGCAAAATAAGCAAAGCATTGAGCATCACTTTGAGATATAATTTATATACCTTACAATTCACCTATTTAAAGTGTATAATTCAATGATTTTTAGTATATTCACAGATGTGTGCATCCATTACCGCTGTCAATTTTAGAGTATTTTCATCAAAATAAACCTCAGAAGAAACCCCATACTGTTTAGCTCTCACCCTCTTACCCCCAACATCATCACTTCAGTCCTAAGTTTGCTTTCTGTCTCTATAGATTTCCCTGTTCCGGACTTTCATGTGAATGAATTCATGTACTGTGTGATCTTTTGACTGGGTTATCTCACTTGGTATAATGTTTTCAATGTTCGCTCATGTTTTAGCATTTATCCGTACTTCACTCATTTTTATGGCCTAATAATATTTTATTGTATGTATATATCACAAGTCATCATTTCATCTGTTGGTAGGCATTTGGGTTATTTCCACTTTTTGACTATGATGAATATTGCTGATATAGACATTTATTACACATTTCCTGGTAGAAATATGTTTTCATTTTCCTTGGATATATGCACAGGAGTGAAATTCTTGGTCATTTGATAACTGTATCTTTAACTTTTTGAAGACTGCCACACTGTTTTCAAAGAGGCCGCATCATTTTGTGTTCCTACCAGCAGTGTATGAAGGTTCCACTTTCTCTGCTTGCTTGCTAGAACCTGTCTCACTTTTAAATTCTGGCCATACTAGTGGGTGTAAAATAAAATCTCACTGTGGTTTTGATTTGTGTTTTCCTGATGACTACTGATGTCAAGCATTTTTTAAAGGTTTATTAGCCACTTGTATACCTTCTTTGCAGAAATGTCTGTTCAGGTCCTTTGCCTATGTTTTTTTTCTAAGACAAAAATTGAGATTTATGCTATTGATTTATAACATGTATAGAAAGAAAAGCAATTTTCCGAGGTTTCATACTACCAGAGAACAGATACCATTGTTCAACATTAATGAATATTGTGTGTTATTGTGCGCTGTTACCACTGTGTTAGAATTCTAGACAAATGTCCACCAGCTGACAATGTAACTCTTTGAAGATGTCAAACAGAATGAGACCTATCTGAGATATTAGTCTGTGAAATAACATTCTATATAAGTGGTTCTCAAACTTTAGTGTGATTAGGGATTTGGTGAAGAATGCAGATTCCTGAGCCCCGCCTCCAGTCTTCTTGGTACACTGTGTCTACAGAGATACCCATAAACTGGCAATTTTAGCAAGCATCCCAGGTGATTCTGATGCCAGTGGTCTACATATCGTACTTTAAAAAAAAGTCCTTTATTGGGAGTCCATTAGTAGCTAGGTCTAACATAAATGTAAAACACCCTTTCACACACTCTAATGATTCTTTGCCCATATTTTATTTAGGTTGTCTTTTTATTATTGAGTTATAAGACTGCTTAATATGTTCTGAATACAAGTTGCTTTTCAGATATGTGAATTCTAAACAGTTTATCTTTTTCTGTGGGTTGCCTTTCCATTTTCTTGATAGTGTCCTTTTTTTTTTTTCTTAACAGAGAATAAATAAGTCATGTTTAATGCGTCTAGCCTGGTAAAATAAAAATTAAACATAATCTCTCTATATTTTACTTTTTAAAAATTGATTGAAAGTGTGTTACATGGTAATGGGGCACTTGTGAGTATTTGTTACATTCATAGAATGTGTAATGAGCAAGGTCAGGGTATTTGGGATATCTATTATCTTGAGTATTTATCCCTCCTATGTGTTGGGAACATTTCAAGTCCTCTCTTTTAGCTACTTTGAAATATACTCCATCTACAATGTTGCTAACTATAGTCACCCTTCTCTCTTACTGAATACAGGGGTATATTTGTTCTATCTAAGCGTATGTTTTTACCCACTAATCAACCTCTCTTTATCCCATCTCCCACCCACACACCTTTCCCAGCATCTGTTATCATTCTATTCTCTATCTCCACAAGATCAATTTTTTTAGGTCCCACATATGAGTGAGGACAAGCAGTATCTATCTTTCCGTGCCTGGCTTATTTCGCTTCACACATTAACCTCCAGTTCCATCCATGTTCATATTTAGCTTTAATTTTAAATAACCGTTAAGTGAATTTCCATAGTCTGATTTTTGTGTATTTAAAATAGTCTTGTCTCTTCAAATACTAATTTTGAATGGAAATATTCATTGGGAATAGGTGTAGATTCTGCAGTGGCACAGAAAATTCCAAAGGGAGCTACAGACTATGTATAAAATACGTGTTTTAAAGAATGAAGTTGAAGAAAGGTTCAACTTACTAGAGGAGGCATCATGCCCTTGCTTGAAGAGGGGATGACAACTCAAAGGTCTGGTTTTCTACTGTTCATTCCAAGATTACCTCCACCTGGTGGAGGGGGAGACTTTGTAGGCATGACTTTGCCTAAACTATTTGCACCAGTAGCTCTAATCAAATTTGGAGAAGCTCTTGAGTTTACAAATCCATTCCCCACTGGGCTGCTTCCAGCTCCGTTTGGCACTGTGAGGTCTGTAGTACCCAACATCCCACCTGCATTGCCAGTACCTGGTGGTCTCTGAGGAGCTCCATGGACACATGTCTTATAATATGGTTGGAGGTGGAGAGAGCATGTTTGAATCTGTTAATGTTGAGCTGGCTGCCAAAGATGGGGACACGAGTGAACTCCCTGGGTTAGTGTAGGACAAAGCATTGGGGCTGGTCACTGGAACTGTGACAGACATTGAAAAGTTCTGAGGTGGCAAACCAGGTGCGATGTTATGATTCCACATCATATTATCAAATTCCTCATTAATTTTTTTATATTTTTCTGTATGTGGAGTTAGCACATATGAAGTATCAGGGTCTGAACTGTTGCACCCTCTGTGTTCCTTCTTGTTCAGAGCCTCCACAATATCCGGGTTGGTTCTGCTTTCATAAGGTTAATTCTATTCTGTATACTTGAGAAGAACTTTCTCCGTATCAGTGCTAGCATACTGAAACAGTTTGTTAGAGCTGTTGAAAATGCACAGTCACAGAGCACACTAAGTTCATAAGCTTTCTTCATTAATCCAAACTTTCTCTTTGTAAAAGTGACCTGTCTGTTCCTTTCATCCATTATGCGTGTGATTTGTATTTTCTTCTGCACCATTTTCAGCCACCTTTCCTTATTTCCTTATATTCCAAATATTTAATACAAAAGTTAATTTTCTTCAATACTGTAATGCATCGTACACAGCTTCTATTATTTCAGCTTCTACTCCAACGGCTATAGCTGAAATTTTCTACAAGATCGTGTCTCCCAGCGCGCACATGCGGCAGCCTGGGCCCGCCGCCAGTGCTCAGGCGCTGCCTGGAGCCGCCTCCTTCAGCCTGGGACTCACCTGGACATCCTGATAGTGTCTTTTTAAGTACAAACGTTTTTAATTTTAATGAAGTCCATCCAACTTACTGATTTTATTTTCTTTTTTGTTTGTACTTTTGGTGTCATATCTAAGAATCCTTTGCTAAATTTAAAGTCATGAAGATTTTCGCTTAGTTGTTCTAAGAGTTTTATAGTTTTGCTTTTATATAATGGTATTTGATCCATTTTGAGTTTTTTTTTGAGACATAGTCGTGCTTTGTCATGTAGGGTGGCGTGCAGTGGCACGATCTTGTCTCATTGCAGTCTCAGCCTCCTGGGTTCAAGCGATCCTCCCACCTCAACCTCTGAGTAGCTAGGATTACAGGTGTGTGCCACCAATGTCGACAATTTTTTTTTGCTTTTTGTAGAGACGGGGTCTCACCATGTTGCACAGGCTGGTCTCAAACTTCCAGGTTCAAGCGATCGTCCCACTTCAGCCTCCCAAAGTGCTGGGATTAGAGGCATAATCCACCACACCTGGCCTTGGGTTAATTTTTATATATTGTGTGAGGTAAGGCTTTAATTTCATTCTTTTGCATGTGGATGTTCAGTTGTCCTAGCACCATTTATTGAAAATAACATTCTTCTTCCATTTAATAGTTTTAGCATCCTTGTCAAAAATCTGTTAACCAGAGATCTCTGGGCTTATTTTGTACTCTTAAGCCTATTCCACTAATGTGTATGTTTGTCCTTGTGCCACATTGTCTTGATTACTCTTGCTTTATAGTAAGTTTCAAAATTGAGAAATGTGAGTCGTTTATTCTTTCTCATGATTGTTTTGGCTATTCTGCATCTCTTGAAATTCTATATGAATTTTATAATCAGCTTATCAATTTCTATGAAGAAATCAGCTTCTGATGGAGGGATTATGTTGCATCTGTAGATTTGTTTGGGGAGTATTGCCATCTTAACAATGTTAAATCTTCCAATCCATAAATGTAGATTTTTTTCAATTATTTAGATATTTTTCAATTTCTGTTATCAATGTTTTATAGTTTTCTAAGTTTTATATTTCTTTTGTTAAATATTTTTTGAGTATGTTATTCCTCTAGATGATGTTGTGAATGAAATCTCAGTTCCATTTTCAGATTATTCATTTAAAGTATATAGAAGTATAATTGATTTTGTATATTGATCTTATATCCTGCCATGTTGCTGAACTCATTTGTTAATTCTAATTGTTTCTGTTTTTTTAGTGGATGACTTAGGATTTTCTCTTTATGAGATCATGTTACAGTGAAGAGAGGGTTTTACTAGTTCCTTGCCAATCTGGATTCTTTTTTTTTTTTTTTTTTTTGAGACAGAGTCTTGCTCTGTTGCCCAGGCTGGTGTGCAGTGGTGCGATCTTGGCTCACTGCAACCGCTGCTGCCGGGGTTCAAGCGATTCTCCTGCCCTAGCCTCCCCAGTAGCTGGGATTACAGATGTCTGCCACACACCAGGCTAATTTTTGTATTTTTAGTAAAGATGTTGGCCAGGCTGGTCTCAAACTCCTGATCTTGTGATCCACCCATCTCAGCCTCCCAAAGTGCTGGGATTACAGGTGTGAACCACTGTGAGCTGGATTCTTGTATTTATTTTTCTGGCCTAATAGCCCTGGTAAGAACCTCTAGTTGAACAGAAATCATGGGAGCAGATATTCTTGTCTTATTCTTGTCCTTAGGGGGAAAGCATGAGTCTTTCCCCATTAAGTGTGATGTTAGGTTTTTCATAGATGCCTTTGTATCAGGTTTAGGAAATTCTGTTCTATTCCTATTTAATTGAACTCTTTTACATGAAAAGGTGTGGGATTTTTAAAAAATGCTTTTTCTGTATTCATTGAGATAATTGCGTGGCTTTTGTCTTTTATTGTATCAGTAGGATATATTACATTGATTTTTGGATATTAATCCAATCTTCCTTGCCTAGGATAAATCCTACTTGGGGCTGGGAGTGATGGGTCATGCCTGTAATCTCAGTGCTTTGGGAGGCCAAGGCAGGAGGAATTCGAGAAGCCAGGAATTTGAGACCAGCCTGGGTGACATAGTGAGATCCTGTGTATATAGCTACATAGCTACTGAGAAGGCTGAGGCAGGAGGATGCCTTGAGCCCAGGAGTTTGAGGCTGCAGTGAGGTATGGTCACATCACTTTACTCCAGCCTGGGTGACAGAGCTCCGGAGACACTGTCTCAAAAAAACATAGCCTCCTTGATCATGGTATGTAATTCTTTTTATATGTTTCTAGGTTTGGTTTGCAGGTATTTGGTTGAGGAGTTTCTTTTCTTTCTTGTTATATCTTTATCTGGTTTTGGTGTCAGTATAATACTGGACTCATGAAACGGGCTGGGAAGATTTTCCTCCTTTTCTGTTATTTTGGAAGAGTTTGTAAAGAACTGGTGGTAATTCTTTTTGAATGCCTGATAATATTTAGTGGTAAAGCCATCTGGGCCTGGGCTTTACTTCATAGATAGGTTTTTGATTATTGACTTGATCCGCTCTTTAAGAGGTCTATTTATATTGTCTTTTTTTTTTTTTTTTTTTTTGAGCCAATTTTGGTTGTCTGTATATTTTTTTTAAAAAAAATCGTCCACTTTATAATCCTTTTTGTTTCTCCACAGTTGGTGGTAATGCCCCTTTTATGTTTCTGATTCTAATAATTTGAGTCTTAATTTTTTCTTGGTCAAACTAGCTAAAGGTTTATCAATTTTGTGGATCTTTTCAAAGAACCAACTTTTGGTTTTCTTGATTTTCTATATTGTTTTTCTATTCTCTATTAATTTTCACTGATATGGTTTGGCTGTGTCCCCACCCAAATCTCATCTTGAATTTCCACATGTTGTGGGAGGGACCCTGTGGGAGATAATTGAATCATGGGGGCAGGTCTTTCCCATGTTGTTCTCATGATAGTGAATAAGTCTCACCAGATCTGATGGCTTTATAAGGTAGAGTTTCCCAGCACAAGCTCTCCCTTTGCCTGCTGCCATACAGTTAAGATGTGACTTGCTCCTCCTTGCCTTCCACCATGATTATGAGGCTTCCCCAGCCACATGGAACTATAAGTCCAATAAACCCCTTTTCCCATATAAATTACCCAGTCTCGAGTATGTCTTTATCCGCAGCATGAAAATGGACTAATACAGTAAATTGGTACCAGTAGAGAAGAGTGCTGCTGAAAAGATACCTGAAAATGTGGAAGCGACTTTGGAACTGGGTAACAGGCAGAGGTTGAAATGGTTTGGAGGGCTTGGAAGAAGACAGGAACATGTGGGAAAGTTTGAAACTCCCTAGAGACTTGTTGAATGGCTTTGAACAAGATGCTAATAATGATATGGACAATGAAATCTAGGCTGAGGTGGTCTCAGATGGAGATGAGAAACTTCTTGGGAACTGGAGCAAAGGTGACTCTTGTTATATTTTAGCAAAGGGACTGGCAGCACTTTGCCCCTGTCCTAGAGATTCGTGGAACTTTGAACTTGAGAGAGATGATTTAGGGTATCTGGCAGAAGAAATTTCTAAGCAACAAAGCATTCAAGAGGTGACTTGGGTGCTGTTAAAGGTATTCAGTTTTAAAAAGGAAACAGAGCATAAAAGTTTGGAAAATTTGCAGGCTGACAATGTGATAGAAAAGAAAATCCCATTTTCTGAGAAGAAATTAAAGCCAGCTGCAGAAGTTTGCATAAGTAATGAGGAGCCAACTGTTAATCCCCAGACCATGGGGAAAATGTCTTCAGGGCATGTCAGAGGTCTTCATGGTAGCGCTTCCCATCATAAGCCCTGAGGCCTAGGAGGAAAAAATGGTTTAGTGGGCTGGGCCCAGGGTCCCCATGCTGTGTGTAGCCTAGGGACTTGGTGTCCTGTGTCCCAGCTGCTCCAGCTGTGGCTGAAAGGGGCCAACATAGAGCTCAGGCTGTGGCTTCAGAGGGTGCAAGCCTCAAGCCTTGGTAGCTTCCATGTGGTATTGAACCTGTGGGTGTACAGAAGTCAAGAACTGGGGTTTGGGAACCTCCACCCAGATTTCAGAGGAGGTATGGAAATGCCTGGATGCCCAGGCAGAAGTTTGCTGCAGGGGTGGGTCCCTCATGGAAAACCTTGGCTAGGGAAGTGCAGAAGGGAAATGTGGAATCAGAGACCCCACACAGAGTCTCTACTAGGGCACAGCCTAGTGGAGTTGTGAGAAGAGGGCCACTGTCCTCCAGAATGGTAGATCCACCAACAGTTTTCACCGTGCACCTGGGAAAGTCACAGGCAGTCATTGCCAGCCCATGAAAGCAGCCAGGAGGGAGCCTGTACCCCACAAAACCACAGGGGTGGAGCTGCCCAAGACCGTGGGAGCCCACCTCTTGCATCAGTGTGACCTGGATGTGAGACATGGAGTCAAAGAAGATAATTTTGGACCTTTAAGATTTGACTGCTCTCCAGGCACGCTGGCTCACACCTGTAATCCCAGCACTTTGGGAGGCTGAGGTGGGCAGATCACCTGAGGTCAGGAGTTTGAGACCAGCCTGGCTAACATGGTGAAACTCCATCTTTACTAAAAATACAAAATTATCTGGGCATGGTGGCACGCACCTGTAGTTGCAGCTACTCAGGAGGCTGAGACAGGAGAATCACTTGAACCCAGGAGGCGGAGGTTGCAGTGAGCCACGATTGTGCCATTGTACTCTAGCCTGGGCAAAAAGAGCAAATCTCTATCTCAAAAAAAAAAAAAAAAAATTACTGACACTCCTGCTAGATTTTGGACTTGCATGGGGCCTGTAGGCCCTTTGTTTTGGCCAATTTCTCCCATTTGGAATGCTTGTATTTACCCAATGCCTGTACCCGCTTTGTATCTAAGAAGTGACTAACTTGCTTTTGATTTTACAGGCTCATAGGCAGAAGGGACTTGTCTTGTTTCAGATGAGACTTGGGAATGTGGACTTTTTTTTTTTGTCTTTTTTTTTATTATTATACTTTAAGTTCTAGGGTACATGTGCATAATGTGCAGGTTTGTTACATATGTATACATGTGCCATGTTGGTGTGCTGCACCCATTAACTCATCATTTACATTAGGCATATCTCCTAATGCTATCCTTTCCCCCTCCCCCTACCCCACAACAGGGCCTGGTGTGTGATGTTCCCCGCCCTGTGTCCAAGTGTTCTCATTGTTCAATTCCCATCTATGAGTGAGAACATGCAGTGTTTGGTTTTCTGTCCTTGCAATAGTTTGCTGAGAATGATGGTTTCCAGCTTCATCTATGTCCCTACAAAGGACATGAACTCCTCCTTTTTTATGGTTGCATAGTATTCCATGGTATATATGTGCCACATTTTCTTAATCCAGTCTATCATTGATGGATATTTGGGTTGGTTCCAGGTCTTTGCTATTGTGAATAGTGCCACAATAAACATACATGTGCATGTGTCTTTATAGCAGCATGATTTATAATCCTTTGGGTATATACCTAGTAATGGGATGACTGGGTCAAATGGTATTTCTAGTTCTAGATCCTTGAGGAACCGTCACACTGGACTTTTAAGTTAACACTGAAATGAATTAAGACTTTGGGAGGACTGTTGGGAAGGCATGGTTGGTTTTGAAATGTGAGGACATGAGATTTGGGAGGGGCCAGGGACAGAATGATATCGTTTGGCTGTGTCCCCCCACCACGAAATCTTACCTTGAGTTCCCATGTGTTGTGGGACGTACCAAGTGGGAGGTAATTGAATCATGGGGGCAGGTCTTTCCCATGCTGTTCTCATGGTAGTGAATAAGTCTCATGAGATCTGATGGTTTTATAATAGGGTGTTTCCCTACATAAACTTTCTTCGCTTGTCTGCCTCCATGTGAGACATGCCTTTCAGCTTCTGCCGTGATTGTGAGGCCTCTGCAGCCATGTGGAACTGTAAGTCCACTAAACCTCTTTCTTCTGTGAATTGCCCAGTCTCGGGTATGTCTTTAGCAGCAGCATGAAAATGGACTAATACAGGAGCCTACTACAGGAATAAGTTGAGAAATGATGAGAACCTATCCTGAGACATGGGAAGGAAGAAGAGGAAAGAAAAATAAGAGAGATTTTTAAAATGTAGGCTACACAATTCTGTGTGTGAGAGAGAGTATTGTAGGATGGCTGTGTTTCTGATTTGCACTGTAAATGAGTCATCCAGTTTATTAAGATTAGAGAATAGAGGAGAAGGAAAAATATGGGGGGGGGGGGCAGATTATGTATTTAGTATTAGACGTACTGACTTTCAAGTAGCTGTGGCACAATTAAGTGGACTTGTTCAACAGGCATATTAGGAATGTGGGAGAAAAATCTTGGATGAAATTTTGGAAGATGCCAGGCGCGGTGGCTCACACCTGTAATCCCAGCACTTTGGGAGGCCGAGGCACGTGGATCACCTGAGGTTAGGAGTTTGAGACCAGCCTGGCCAACATGGCGAAACCCCATCTCTACTAAAAATAACAAAAATTAGCCAGGCATGGTGGTACATGCCTGTAATCCCAGCTGTTCAGGAGGCTGGGGCAGGAGAATCGCTTGAACCTGGGAGGCAGAGGTTGCAGTGAGCCGAGATTGCACCATTGCACCCCAGCCTGGGGGAGAGAGCAAGACTCTGTTTAAAAAAAAAATTAAAAAAAAAAAAGAAATTTTGGAAGATATTAGTGTATGTGTTAGTTAAAGCCATGAATTTTGATGAGATCACCTTGTGGGAAAAATATACAATAGGGATAAGTAAGGACTAAGAATGGATCCCCAACATTTTAAAGGGTAACAAGAGATAGTAGAACAATAGAGACGGGGGAAACCCAATGGAATTGAGTCATAAGAAGCCAGCTTTGGCTGCATCTCATGTTTTGTATTTTTTTTATTATTTAGCTTAAGACATAGTTGTTTTGTTTTTAAAGACATTTATTCAGCATCACGATCAGACTATTACATTTAGCAATCAACAGCATGGGTACAAAAAAAAAATCTACATTAAAACCCTTTGTTGGAATGCTTTACACTTTCCACAGAACACAAACTCAAATACCCTGTTATATACAGTTAGTCACAATACAGTCCTCAAGTTTTTTGCCCATACTCATCAGTATTTGTCTAAAACATGTCTTCTTGGTAGCACCTAGGCCCTGCCACCACTGTGCTTGGATGAGTTCACAAATCTGTTGTAACCTGTAGCTTCCCTGTCACTTCTCTGGATCTCCTCTCCTGCTAAGCTTTGTTTCCTAATTAAAATCTTCTGCCACTGCCATAGCTACTGCTGCTACTGGAACTGCCATAGCCACCTTGGTTTTGTGGTTTGGCAAAGTATTGGCTTCCACCACCGTAGGGGCCAGAACTTCTGCCTCCGAAGTTTCCTTCCTTCATGGGTCCAAAACTTGAAGACTGATTGTTTCAGTTGCCAAAATCATTGTAGCTTCCACCACCTCCAAAATTGCTTCCATTACCACTGCCAAAGCTGCCTCCATCTCCGTTGTTATAACTGTCATAGCTGCCACTCCCACCATAGCCACTGCCCTGGCTTCCATAACCCCGTCCACCACTTCCATAGCCTCTGCCTCTTCCAGAGTAACCAGGGCTGCCTTCTCCATAACCACCATCATTACCAAACCCATTATAGCCATCCCCACTGCCACCATATCCATCACTACCATGGCTGCTACCAAAGCTACCACGACCACTGAAGTTTCCTCCGTGACCAAAGTTGTCATTCCCGCCAAAACCACCTCCATGACCACCACCAAAGTTTCCAGAACCACTTCCACCTCTTTGGTTGGATGAAGCCCTAGCCATCTCTTGCTTTGACAGGGCTTTCCTAACTTCACAGTTGTGGCCATTCACCGTATGCTATTTCTGAATGACAGTCTTATCCAGAGTTACGATCATCAAAGGTTACAAAGGCAAAGCCCCTTTTCTTGCCACTGACTCAGTCAGTCATGATTTCAATCACTTCAATTTTTCCATACTGTTCAAAATAATCTCTTAGGTGATGTTCTTCAGTGTCTTAATGCCACCAACAAATATCTTTTTCACAGTTAAGCGGGCACCTGGTCTTTGAGAATCTTCTCTTGAGACAGCTCTCTTTGGTTCCACAACTCTTCCATCCACCTTGTGTGGCCTTGCGTTCATGGCTGCATCTGCCTCCTCGACAGTGGCATATGAGACAAACTCAAAGCCCTTGGAGCGCTTGGTGTTTGGATCTCTCATTACCACACAGTCTGCGAGTGTTCCTCATTGCTCAGAAGGGCTCTCCAGGCTCTCATCACTTGTTTCAAAGTTCAGCCCTCCAATGAAGAGCTTCCTCAGCTGTCTGGGCTCTTTAGGAGACTCTGACTTAGACAAGACGGCTGGGAGAAGAGAGACTTTAATGATGCTTCTTCGGCAGTGTCCAGGGGCAGAAAGGCAAGACATAGTTTTAAATTTCCATTATGGTTTGTCTTTTGACTCAGGATTATTTAGAATATTTCAAACACTTCAAAATTTATTTTGTTCTTAGTTTAGCTTCCCCCATACTATGTGTTATTTTGTTTGTGTTTCAGTTCTTTTTACATATTTAAATCTTACAAGACATTATTCTTATTTCATATAGTCAATATTCATTTATATTTATCCACATATTCATATTTTCAATTTGTCTAAGAAAGATACGAGTATCCAAATACAATAGCCATAAAAAAGCTGTAATTTTTTGCTTGTAAGGAGGGGAGAGCTGTAATACAATGTACAACCTCTCTGAAAAAAGCAAGAGATATTCATGCGGAAACATGGAATTGCGAGACTGAAAACTTTAAGAAACAAGGTATTTAGAGATCGTTTTACTTTCAGCCATGGCTACCTTGTATTTGGAGTGAGGCTGTTGTTACTTGATCGACTTTCAGGCATGTGGTAACTAGAATAGGATTGTTGCTAATTGGCTGACAATCTGAAGTGAAGAAATGTCATGGGCTGTGTTTCTCTTCGTTTCTTTTCTTTTCTTTTCCCTCCTTCCTTCCTTCC
>NC_045434.1:36033223-36136325 GCF_002776525.5 Piliocolobus tephrosceles
GCTTGGTGCAGAGATGAGTTCAATTCCTGGATATCCTTGTTAACTTTCTGTCCCGTTGATCTGTCTAATGTTGACAGTGGAGTGTTGAAGTCTTCCATTATTATTGTATGGGAGTCCGCTTGGTGCAGAGCTGAGACAGGCAGGTTTCCTTGAGCTGCTATAGCTCCACCCAGTTCGAGCTTCCCAGCGTCTTTGTTTACCTACTTAAGCCTCAGCACAGGCGGGCACCCCTCCCCCAGCCTCGCTGCTGCCTTGTGGTTAGATCGCAGACTGCTGTGCTAGCAATGAGGGAGGCTCCGTGGCCGTGGGACCCTCCTGGCCAGGTGTGGGTATAGTCTCCTGGTATCCCGTTTGCTTAAAGCACAGTATTGGGGTGGGAATTACCTGATTTTCCAGGTGTTGTGTGTCTCAGTTCGCCTGGCTAGGAAAAGGGATTCCCTTCCCCCTTGCGCTTCCCAGGTGAGGCAGTGCCTCGCCCTGCTTCAGCTCTCGCTGGTCGGGCTGCAGCAGCTGACCAGCACCGATTGTCCGGCACTCCCCAGTGAGATGACCCCAGTACTTCCGTTGAAAATGCAGAAATCACTGGTCTTCTGTGTCGCTGGCGCCGGGAGTTGGAGACTGGAGCTGTTCCTATTCGGCCATCTTGCTCCGCCCTCCCATGCTGTTCTCTTGAGATCTGATGGTTTTATATGCATCTGGCATTTCCCCTGTCTGCATCCACCCCTGTCTTTCCTGCTGCCTTGTGAAGAAGGCACTTGCTTCTTTTTCCCCTTCTGTCATGATTGTAAGTTTCTTGAGGCCTCCCCAGCCATGTGGAACTGTATATCAATTAAGCCTCTTTTGTTTATAAGTTACCTAGTCTTGGCCAGGTGTGGTGGCTGACGCCTGTAATCCCAGCACTTTGGGAGGCTGAGGTGAATGGATCACTTGAGGTCAGGAGTTTGAGACCAGCCTGGCCAACGTGGTGAAACCCTATCTCTACTAAAAATACAAAAATTAGCTGGGTGTGGTGGCAGGCATCTGTAATCCCAGCTACTTGGGAGGCTGAGGTGGGAGAATCACTTGAACCTGGGAGGCGGTGGTTGCAGTGAGCCGAGATTGCACTGCTGCACTCCAGCACGGGTGACAGAGTGAGACCCCACCTCAAAAAAAAAAAAGTTACCTACTCTTGGGTAGTTTCTTTATAGCAGTGTGAGAATGGAGTAATACAGGAAATTGGTACCGGAAGTGGGGTACTGCTATAAAGTTAGCCTGAATATGTGTAAGCCACATTGGAACTGGATAATGGGCAGAAGTTGGAATAGTTTGGAGGGCTCAGAGGAAGACAGAAAGATTTGGGAAAGTTTGGAACTTCCTAGACACTTGTTGAATGGTTTTGACCAAATGCTGATTGTGATGTGGACAATGAAGTCCAGGCTGAGCTAGTCTCAGATGGAGATGAGAAACTTACTGGGAACTGGAGTAAAAGTTACTCTTGCTATGCCTTAGTAAAGAGGTTGGTGGCATTTTGCCTCTGCCCTAGAAATCTGAGGAACTTTGAACTTGAGAGAGATGATATAGGGTATCTGGTGGAAGAAATTTCTAAGTGGCAAAGCATTCAAGAGGAAGCAGAGCATAAAAGTTTGCAAAATTTGCAGCCTGACCATGAGATAGAAAAGAAAAACCCATTTTCTGAGGAGGAATTAAAGACAGCTGCAGAAATTTGCATAAGTAATGAGAAACTGAATGTTCATAGCCAAGTCAGTGGGGAAAATGTCTCCAGGGCGTGAGAGATCCTCAGAGCAACCCCTGTTATCACAGGCCTGGAGGTAAAAATGGTTTCATGGGTCAGGCCCAGGGCCCCCGCTGCTCTGTGAAGCCTCTGGACATGGCACCCTATGTCCCAGCCACTTCAGCTCCAGTCGTGGCTAAAAGGGGCCAAGGTACAGCTTGGGCCATTGCTTCAGAGGATGATCTTGGGCCTGTGGGTGCACAGAAGTCAAGAATTGAGGTTTGGGAATCTCCACCTAGATTTCAGAGGATGTATGGAAATGCTTGGATATCCAGGCAGAAGTCTGCTGCAGAGATGTAGCCCTCATGGAGAACCTCTGCTAGGGCAGTACAAAATGGAAATTTAGAGTTGGAGGCCCCACACAGAGTCCCCACTGGGGTCTAGTGGAGCTGCGAGAAGGGGGCCACTGTCCTCCAGACCCCAGAATGGTAGATGCATCAACACTTTGCCCTGTGCACTTGGAAAAACCACAGACACTCAACACCAGCCCATGAAAGTAGCCAGGCGAGGGGCTGCACCCTGCAAAGCCACAGGAGTGGAGCTGCCCAAGCCTGTGGGAGCCCACCTCTTGCATTAGCATGACCTGGATGTGAGACATGGAATCAAAAGAGATTATTTAGAAGCTTTAAGATGTAATGACTGGCCTGCTAGATTTCAGACTCGCATGGAGCATGTAGCCCCTTTGTTTTGGTCAGTTTCTCCCATTTGAAATGACAGCATTTATCCAGTGCCTCTACCCCCATTGTATCTTGGAAGGAACTAACGTTTTTTTTATTTTACTGGCTCATAGGCAGAAGGGACTTGCCTTGCTCAGATGAGATGTTGCACTGTGGACTTTTGAGTAAATCCTGAAATGAGTTTAGACTTTGGGGACTGTTGCAAAGGCATAATTGGTTTTGAAATGTGAAATTATATGAGATTTGGAAAGGGCCAGGACAGAATGATATGTTTTGGCTCTGTTTCCCTACCCAAATCTCATCTTGAATTGTAATCCTCATGTGTTGAGGGAGGGACCTGTAATTCTCACATGTCAAGGAAAGGAGATGATTGGATCATGAGGGCTGTTTCCCCCTGCTGTTCTCATGAGAGTGAGTTCTTATGCGATATGATGGTCTTATAAGCATTTGGCATTTCCCCTACTTGCACTTCTCTTTTTCCTGCTGCCTTGTGAAGATGTACTTGTTTTTCCTTCCCCTTCTGCCATGATGATAAGCTTCCCGAGGCTTCTCCAGCCATGTGGAACTGTGTGTCGACTAAACCTCTTTTGTTTAAAAATTATCTAGTCTAGGGTATTTCTTTATAGCATTGTAGAATTGGACTAATATAATATTACAAGCCAAAAATACATTGTTATAATTATAAATTTACCATCTGTCATCATTTCTATCACCCATTAGAGTTTGCTTCCATCCACCTCTTCTGTGCTGTTTTGACATATATATTATACATATATTACATTTTTATGTTATAGGCCCAACAATACATCATACATTATTTTATACAAGTTCTTTAATCAGTTAAGAAATAGAAAATAAGCATTCATATTGTCTTTTAAAATTGCATAATTTTCTTTACACTGCCTTGTTTTTTGTGTAGATTCTAATTACCATCATCTGTGGTCATTACTTTCAGCCTGAAAATTTTCCTCTAGGATTTATTGTAAGGAAAATCTACTAGCAACAAATTCTTCAGTTTTTTTAAAAATCTGGGGCAGTCTTTATTCCACCTTCATTTTTGGAACATATGTTTGTTGGATATAGGATTCTTGGTTGACACTTTTCTTCTTTAGGCAGTATGAATATGTTATCCTGCTACTTTTTGGCCTCTATTGTATATTCTGAGAAGTCAGCTGTTAATCTTATTGGAACTCCCTTGTAAGTGATGTGTTGTTTTTCTCTTGCCACTCTCAAGATTTTCTCCTTATTTTGACTTCTAGCATTTAAATTCTCATATATAAGTTTGTAGACCTCTTTGTGTTTATCTTACATGGAGATTGTTAAGCTTCTTGAATGTGTTATTGTTTTTCAATAAATTTGGAGAGTTTCAGCTACTGTTTCTTTCAATATTTTTATGTATTTTCTTTTCTCTACTTCCAGTACTCCCTTTATGTGTAAGGGTGTCCCATATTTCAAGACTGTTTTCCTGTCTCTTCATTCTTTTTCTCTTTATTCTTTGGCTTGAATAACTTCCACATATTTATCTTCAAGTTCAATTCTTCTCTCTTCTGCCAGTTCAAATTTACTGTTGAGCCCTAGTAGTGACTTTAAAACATTTTTCAGTTATTGTTCTTTTTCACTTTAAAATTTTCATTTATTTCTTTTTTCCAATTTACATTTTTAATTTCTATTCTCTTATTTGCTACAACATTGTTGTAATACCTTCCTTTGCTTATCTAATCATGGATTTCTTTAGTTCTGTGAACATGAACTAACATGTGTTACTTCATTTTCACATTGCTGATAAAGACATACCCAAGACTGGGCAATTTACAAAAGTAAGAATTTTAATGATCTCACAGTTCCACATGTCTGGGGAGGCCTCACAGGAAATCATGGTGGAAGGTGAGAGGCACATCTCACATGGAAGCAGACAAGAGAATGAGAGCCAAGTGAAAGGGATTTCCCCTTATAAAACCATCAGATCTCATGAGACTTATTCACTACCATGAGAACAGTGTAGGGGAAACCACCCCCACGATTCAATTATCTTCCACTGGGTTCCTCCCAAAACATGAGGGAATTATGGGAGCTACAATTTAAGATAAGATTTGGATGGGGACACAGCCAAACCATATAATTCTGCCCCTGGCCTCTCCCAAATCTCATGTCCTCACATTTCAAAACCAATCATGCCTTCCAAACAGTCCCCATAAGTCTTAACTCATTTCAGCATTATCTCGAAAGTCCACAGTCCAAAGTCTCAGCCAAGACAAGGCAAATCTCTTCCACTTATAAGCCTGTAAAATCAAAAGCAAGTTATTTATTTCCTAGATAGAAAGGGGGTACAGATATTTGGTACATACAGGCATTCCAAATGGGAGAAATTGGCCAAAACAAAGGGGCTACAGGCTCCATGCAAATTCAAAATCTAGCAGGGCAGACAAATCTTAAAGCTCCATAATGATCTCCTTTGACACCATGTCTCACATCTGGGTCACGCTGATGCAAGAGGTGGGTTCTCATGGTCTTGGGTAGTTCTGCCTCATTGGCTTTGTGGGGTACAGACTCCCTTCTGGCTGCTTTCATGGGCTGGGGTTGAGTGCCTATGGCTTTTCCATGCATGCTGTTGGTGGATCTACCATTCTGGGATCTGGAGGACAGTGGCCATTTTCTCACAGCTCCACTAGGCAGCACAACAGTGGGGACTCTGTGTGGGGGTACCCACCTCACATTTCCCTTCTGCACTGCCCTAGCAGAGGTCTCCATTAGCACCCCACCCCTGCAGCAAGCTTCTGCCTGGACATCCAGTCGTTTTCATACATCCTTGAAATCTAGGCTAAGGTTCCCAAACCTTGATTCTTGGCTTCTGTGCACCTGCAGGTTCAATACCATGTGGATGCTGCCATGGCTTGGGGCTTGCACCTTTTGAAGCCATGGCCCCAGCTGTACCTTGGCCCCTTTTAGTCATGGCTGGAGCAGCTGGGATGCAGGGCACCAAGTCCCTAGACTGCACACAGCAGAGCAGTCTGTGTGCTCTTCACGGGCCTGGCCCATGAAGCCATTTTTTCCTCCTAGGCCTTCAGGCCTGTGATGGGAGGGGCTGCCCCAAAGGTTTCTGACATGACCTGGGGACATTTTCCCCATTGTCTTGGGGATTAACATTTGGCTGCTCATTACTTAAGCAGATTTCTGCAGCTGGCTTGAATTTCTCCTAGAAAATGGGATATTTTTCTCTCTTGCATTGTCAGGCTGCAAATTTTCTGAACTTTTATGCTCTGTTTCCCTTTTAAAACTGAATACCTGGCTGGGTGTGGTGGCTCATACCTGTAATCCCAGCACACTGGGAGGCCAAGGCAAGTGGATCACCTGAGGTCAGGAACTTGAGACCAGCCTGGCCAACATGGTGAAACTCAATCTCTACTAAAAATGCAAAATTAGCGGGGTGTGGTGGCACATGCCTGTAATCCCAGCTACTCAGGAGCCTGAGACAGGAGAATCACTTGAACCTGGGAGGTGGAGGCTGCAATCAGCTGAGATCATACCATTGCACTGCAGTCTGGGTGAGATAGAGACTCTGTCTCAAAAAATAAAAAATAAAATAAATAAAAATAAAACTGAATACATTTAACAGCACCTAAGTCACCCCTTGAATGCTTTGTTTCTTAGAAATTTCTTCCACTGGCTGGGTGCAGTGACTCACGCCTGTAAACCCAGCACTTTGGGAGGCCGAGATGGGTGGATCACCTGAAGTCAGGAGTTCGAGACCAGTCTGACCAACATGGAGAAGCCCTATCTTTACTAAAAATACAAAATTAACCAGGCATGATGGTGGATGCCTGTAATCCCAGCTACTTGGGAGGCTGAGGCAGGAGAATCTCTGGAACCCGGGAGGTGGAGATTGTGGTGAACTGAGATTGCGCCATTGCACTCCAGCCTCGGCAACAAGAGTGAAACTCCGTCTCAAAAAAACAAAACAAAATATGGAAAAAGGCTGGGTGTGGTGGCTCATGCCTGTACTCCCAGCACCTTGGGAGGCCAAGGTGGGCGGATCATGAGGTCAGGAGATCAAGACCATCCTGTCTAACATGTTGAAACCCTGTCTCTACTAAAAATACAAAAAATTAGCTGGGTGTGGTGGCTCATGCCTGTAGTCCCAGCTACTCGGGAGGCTGAGGCAGGAGAATGGCATGAACCCGGGAGGCAGAGCTTGCAGTGAGCCGAGATCACGTCACTGCACTCCAGCCTGGGTGACAGAGGGAGACTCTGTCTCAAAAAAAAAAAAAGAAAGAAAGAAAGAAAAGAAAAGAAAAGACAAGAAAGAAGGAAGGGAGGGAGGGAGGGAGGGAGTGAGAGAGGAAGGAAGGAAGGAAGGAAGGAAAGAAATTTCTTCCACCAGATAGTCTAAATCATCTCTCTGAAGCTCAGAGTTTCACAAATCTCTAGGGCAGGAGCAAAATGCCGCCAGTCTCTTTGCTTAAACATAACAAGAATCTTCTTTGTTCCAGTTCCCAAGATGTTCCTCATGTCCATCTGAAACCACCTCAGTCTGGATTCCATTGTCCATATCATTATCAGCATTTTGGTCAAAGCCATTCAATAAGTGTCTAGGAAGTTCCAAATTGTTCCACATTTTCCTCTCTTCTTCTGAGCCCTTCAAACTGTTCCAGCCTCTGCCTGTTACCCAGTTCCAAGGTCACTTCCATATTTTTGGGTATATTTACAGTAGCGCCCCATTCCTGGTACCGATTTTACTATGTTAGTCCATTCTCATGCTTCTGATAAAGACATACGAGAGACTGGGTAATTTACAAAGGAAAAGGGGTTTAGTGGACTCACAGTTCCACATGGCTGGGGAGGCCTTACAATCCTGGTGGAAGGTGAAAGGCACATCTCACATGGTGGCAGATAAGAGAAGAGAATGAGAGCCAAGTGAAAGGGGCTCTTCACCTTATAAAATCATCAGATCTCATGAGACTTATTCACTACCACGAGAACAGTATGGGGGACACCATCCCCATGATTCAATTATCTCCCACTGGGTCCCTCCCACAACATGAGGGAATTATGGGAGCTACAATTCAAGATGAGATTTGGGTGGGAACATAGCCAAACCTTAGCTACTTTGAAGTTGAGGTCTGATCAGTCTCACAGGCAGTTTCTGTTGCCTGCCTGGTGTATATTTCATACTTTCTTGTTTCTTTTCATGCCTTGTAAGGTTTTTGTTGTTGTTGTTGTTGTTGTTTTTGGTTTTTGGATACTGGACATATTAGATAATATACTGTAGCAACTTTTGTTGCTACCCCCTTCTTCCTTGTCTTAAGTCCCTGATCTTGCTCTCAAGAAGGTGCAGTTTTTGGGTATGCATACTGTCACCCTGCAGTGACAGTTGTGTTTGTCAAGGTTCGCTTCTTTTTCTTTGACCACACCAAACTGTTAAACTTCACTAATTATTGTTTTCAATAATTCTCTGGGGCATATATTGCTCTAAAACTACTTTCATGTAATTTGGGCTCCTTGGCAAGAATAATTCCTGAGATCAGTGTTTGATCTTGTTCTGAACCCAAGTGGCCTTCCCTCAATTGTCTCAGTCCCTGGTTCTCTCCTGCAAACTAGTTAACCTACAGTTTAGCCTCTATCTTGAATCTCCACTGAACTGCATTTCACCAAACCTCCACTGTTCTTGAAAGCACCCTTAGATTTGAACGTCTTCAGGCTGTGTTGCAAATGAAGTTAGTTTATTTGGGATAAGATTAGGAGCTTTTTAATTTTCTTTTCTTTTTTTTTTTTTTTTGCCTTCTTCTACCTCCAGGCAAAATATCTGAGCTAGGATTCTGGAGCAGGGGGTAGGGACAATGGTAAGCTTTTCTCTGAATGACACTCACACTGTCAGAGCTGAGCACTCCTTAGAGGGGAAAGTAGCAGCCTGAGGTCTTCTTGGATTGCCTCTCATGGAATTGAACCACTGCCTTACAAGCCCAGACAATCAGGGACCCATGATTCTCAGCATGCTATGCATAGGGTAGAGTCTTTACTCTATAAATAGGGGCTGGGTGGAAGAAGACAACCCCTACTTGTTACCTGCATTTACCCAGTACCTAGACTCATCAACAGATAGCTGGAGGCAGTATAAAAATCCATGATGTCCTGTTCCTCCTGAGAAGAAAGCCATCTGATTGGGAGCTGGAGGGTTAGGGAGCTCTGTGTTCTTGGCTACAGCATTCTGAAATGGAGTTGCTGCCTCACTGAGCTAAGGAGAGGAGGGAGCAGTCATGGTTCAAATACCATAGATTATTGCCTTTCTTACTGAATCTTCACAGGTTTTCTTGAATAGATGTTTTTGGAACTTCTCCATGGCACCATATTTAGAGGCTTTAAGTGGTGTATTTTAAAAAATAATTGTTACCAGTTTCACTGGGGTGGAGGGCAGTGGGGAGGGCAGCCTTGCTCCTCACACTATCATGCTGGAAGTAATTCATTGAGAGGATTTTAAAATTCATTCTTCTCACATAGTACTAGCCTGGAAGTAAATGTAAAGGGTGTAGGTTTTTACAGTAGAGAGCTAATATTGAAGGTATGATCTGCTTTTTCCACAGTGCATCTTGCTACCTACGTGGGGGTTAGGAAAGCTTTGTCAGTGAGTAAACTATCATACCAGAGAATTCAGGGCTTTGATTCCCCTTTCCTGAGTTCTCAAGCAATTGTCAACATCTAAGTTTACAATACCCAGCCAAATAATACTCTTTCTCATAGCTGATAGTTATATTTATCTTTTAAATCAGCCAATCACTTTTATTTTACTTGATTTTTCCTTCAGGGTACTCCAAGCATACATACTTAACATGATTCAACAATGGCTTTTGAAGATAGGCAATGAAATTAACAATGGTAACATTGAACTTCAGCGCCACGTATGTACTTGTAAGGATTTTTGATGTTATATTTTGCCTCGGCTGCAAATTTCTTCGAGGAAAAACAAAGTTCTCCCTATTTAAATGAAGCAGGAGGTTGAGAGGGCAAAATAGAAGCTTGTATAATAATTTCTCAAATAGTTTTCAATGGATTTTTTAAAGCAGAATGTTTCTGCCTCTGGAATGGAGTTTTGGAATTGAAGAGTCAAGGAGCAAATATGTTAAGCTGGAAGTATGGATTCAGGCAATCCACAGGCTTGGGAAAAATTCCTCTGATAACCAAAATGAATAAGAAAAAGGGTAGCAGAGTGTTTGTCACATGGTGGGACTTAATAAATGTTTGTTGAACGAATTTAGGAAGAATATTCCAGCACTGTTGGTATCTGATGGTGCTGCTACATTAATGCCTTCTTTGGCAAAATGCTTGATTTACCATTAGGGTTTTATCTCCATGGAATCATATGCTCAATTTGGTATTTTCCAGAATTTAATTTTTATAGTATAGGGTCACTTAGAAAGTGCCTTTATATACCTCAATTGTAACACTGCATTGTTATCATTAATCTGTGTAGAAAATTTGCAAGATTGTAAATTCTATGAGGAATGATGTGTATCCTGTGTATCCATATTAACTCTTATTAATATTTAGAAACAGAAAAGTTGGATATAGGAGACAAGATGGCTGACTAAATTCAGCCAGGAGAAACGTCTGCCACTGAGGGACTAGAAGATCAGAAAGACTGGTGCACTCCAAGCATATCTTTAGAGGGAAGGCATTGAGAGCGGAGGAGGGAAGATACAGATGCTGGGCTAAAGGGGGAGGAAGCTGGAAACCCTGCATAGGGATACCACACACTGGGACTCCTTGCTGGCCCCCAATGACTCTTGGGGAAAAAGTGAGCTAAGCAGGTGAGAAGTGACCTTCTCTTGACATAGGCATCTGAAATTCAGACAGCAGGAGATCCCAGGACCCCCACAGTCACTTAAGCTGGCAGAGAGAGCTGCTTAGAGAGGTGGTAGGGGTGGCACTCCAGCCAGTGGGGAGCCTGGAGGGTTTGGTTGCGGGAGCATCTCTAGTGGAGCACAGTCGGGATGCCTATCCCCCAATGCCTGCCTTGCTCCTCTAGGAGATATTAGTCTTAGGGGAACTATCAGACCTGAACAATACAGGGCCAGTTTCACCTAAGCACCCCCATCTTGTGGACTCTCCCAGGACTCCAGCCTGACCATGCCTATTTGCAGTGCAGCCTTGGATGCCCGGCTGAGGTGCCTCCCAGGGGCCTGCATCATGTACCTGTACCTCCTGTACCTGTAGACCATGCCTGACCATTGGAGAGCTCCAGCAGAGCATCCCCCACTAACGAGCACCAGCCCGCCCATGTACTCTACCCATCACAGCCTCCCCAATGCCATTTGCCAGTGTGCACTCACCCATGACCATCCCCTACATTGCTTTGCTAGTTTGGGTGCATGTATTCAGAACTTGCCCCTCCTTCCCAGCCAGCTCACATGTGCACATGCACCCTACCATGCCAACTGCTGCCACTGTGAGTGCATCACACTACCCACCCCATAACCAATGCAAAGGTATGCAAGGAGACCAGTGGCCCCACACCCTGTGCTGCACTGCCATTGCCATTGGAGTGTTCATGGGTACAGAGACTGCTAACCTCGTGCTTGCCAGTGCTCCGCCACTGTGCCAACACTGCTGCTGGCATGAAACTACACATGGATACCAGCAGACCTGCCTCCCACCTGTGCGGCCACTGCTGCCTTTGTGACTATGTGCACAGAGGTTACCAGTCCTGCGCCTGCCAACACTCTGCCCCCATGCTGATGCCACCACCAGTGTGAACATGCACAGGGACATTGGTGGGCTACTCCCTGCAACATGCTATACTGCTACCACTGCAAATGTCCACATCCCTGCCCTCATTAGTGCCCCACCACAGCTGATGAGCATGCACCCTGCTGCACTGCTGCTGCTCCTGGCGTGTGTAAACAAGCACAGATCCCACTGTCACCACCTAGTGAATTGCTTTGGCTGACATCACCCATTGGAGTGTTGTGACTAGTCGTCTGGGAACTCCTTGGCTCTTCCAATACAGTAGGTTCCTAACCTCGAGGGGCCAGATTACAAAGCTGAGGACCTGATCCCAGACCCTAGAGTTACAGCATGCAGTCCAGGAGGCCTAAGCTGAGCCTTGGACCCCTAAAATCTTCCAGAAATGAAGCAGGTTGACTGAACCCACCTTACACCAGAATCAAACTTCCAAGGGTGTCAAAGAGGAGGAAAGAGAAAAGAAAATTCATTCTAAGGACAGCAACTTCAAAGACTGAAGGAACATCAGCTCACAAAGATTAGAAAGCACAAGAACTCTGGCAACTCAAGAATACAGAGTGTCTTCTTACCTCCAAACGACCACACTGTTCCCCAGCAATGTTTCTTAACCAGGCTGACATGACAGAAATAGAATTCAGAATATGTATAGGAACAAGGATCATCAACATACAGGAGAAAGTTGAAACTCAATCCAAAGAATCTAGGGATTACAATAAAATGATACAGGAGCTGACAGATGAAATGGTCATTATAGGAAAGAACCACCAGGCGTGGTGGCTCACACCTGTAATCCCAGCACTTTGGGAGGCTGAGGTGGGTGGATCGATTGAGGTCAGGAGTTCGAGACTAACTGGCCAACATAGTGAAATCCCATCTCTACTAAAAATACAGAAAATTAGCTGGGCATGGTGGTGGGCACCTGTAATCCCAGCTACTCAGGAGGCTGAGGCAGGAGAATCGCTGGAACCTGGGAGGTGGAGGTTGCAGTGAGCCAAGATCGTGCCATTGCACTCCAGCCTGAGCAACAGGAATGAAACTCTGTCTCAAAAAAATAAAAAATAAAAAAGAACCAAACTAATCTGACAGAAATGAAAAACATACTACAAGAATTTCATAATGCAATTGCAAGTATTAACAGCAGAATCAACTAAGTTGAGGAAAAAAATCTCAGAGTTTGAAGACTGGCTCTCTGAAATAACTCAGACAAAAATAAAGAAAAAACAATAAAGATGAATGAATAAAACCTCTGAGAAATATGAAATTATGTAAAAAGATCAAATCTACAACTCATTGGCATTCCCGAAAAAGACAGAAACCAAGCAATTTTGAAAGCATATTTCAGGATATCATGCACGAAAATTTTCACAACCTCGCTAAGGGGGCCAAAATTCAAATTCAGGAAATGCAGAGAGTCCCTGAAAAATACTACAAAAGGAGACTATCCATGAGACACATAGTCATCAGATTCTCCAAAGCTGAAATGAAAGAAAAAATGTTAAAGGTAGGTAGAGGGAATGGGCAGGTCACCTACAAAGCGAACTCCATAAGTCTAACAGCAGATATGTCAGCAGAAATCCTACAGGTCAAAAGAAATTGTGGGCTTACATTCAGCATTCTTAGAAAAGAAATTCCAAACAAGAACTTCGTATCTAGCCAAACTGAGCTTCATAAGCAAAGGAGAAATAAGATCCTTTTTAGACAAGCAAATGCTAAGGGAATTTTTTGTGACCAGATGTGCCTTATAAGAGGTCCAGAAGAGAGTGCTAAATATGGAAAAGAAAGACCATTACCAGCCACGACAAATACACGCTTAGGTATTTACACTACTATAAAGCAACCAAACAAGTCTGCATAGTAGCCAGCTAACAATATGATGACAGGATCAAATCCACACATATCAATACTAACCTTGAACATAAATGGGCTAAATGCCCCAATTAAAAGGCTGGTGAGGTTTTGGGGAAAAGGGAACTCTATAGACTGCTGGTGGGAATATGTAAATTAGTTCAGCCATTGTGGAAAGCAATTTGTCAATTTCTCAAAGAACTTAGAATTACCATTCTACCTAGAAATCCCATGATTGGCTCATACCCAAAGGAATATAAATCATTCTACCATATAGACATGTGCACTCATATGTTCATCATAGCATTATTCACAATAGCAAAGACATGAAATCAACCTAAATGCTCCATCAATGGTAGACTGGGTAAAGCAAATGTGGTACATATTCACCATGGAATACTGTGTACCCAAAAAAGGAATGAGATCATGTACTTTGCAGCAATATGGATGGAGCTGGAAGCCATTATCCTAAGCAAACCAACACAGGAACAGGAAACCAAATACCACATATTCTCACTTATAAGTGGGAGCTAAACATTGAATACATATGGGCACAAAGAAAGGGAAAACAGACACTGGGGCCTACATGAGGGTGGAGAGTGGGAGGAGGATGAGGATCGAAAACCTACTTATTGGTTATTATTCTTATTACCTGGGTGATGAAATAATCTGTACACCAAACCCCCACAACGTGCAATTTACCTGTGTGACAAACCTGCACATGTACCCCTAAACCTAAAATAAAAGTTAAATAAAAATAAATACAGAAAAGTTTGTCTGGGTTTTCACTCACCGTTCATTTTCTGTCCTGATCCATGTTCTTACCTCCAGTTTTTTTGTTATTGTTTTTCCTTTGCCTCCTTACTCTATTTTACCCGTGCTGCTTGGCTGTCTAAAAACTGATCTCTGTTTGTTTTTTATCATGATTTTTGGTAATGGTTCAAAAAGCTGATTAAACAAGCTTCATGATGTTTTATAATTGCAGGTTTAAATTGCAGATTAAACTTGTGATTATAAAGTTATTTGAAGTTTGCTTCTAAATTCAGTTTCCTTCAATACTAATTTTTAATGGCGGTCATTGCTGAAATGATAGCTTAGAAAGAAACATGAATCCAAATTGAAGAAATACATCAGTGGCTGTATTTATTAAATTATAATATTCACTTTTCATTTCCATCAATCAGGCCAGGCGTGATGGCTCATGCCTGTAATTTGGCACTTTGGAAGGCCAAGGTAGGAGGATTACTTTAAGCCCAGGAATTTAAGACCAACCTGGTCAACACAGCAAGACCTCACCTCTACAAAAAATAAAACAATTAGCCAGGCATGGTGGCATACACCTATAGTCACAGCTACTTGGGAAGCTGAGGTGAGAGGATCACTTGTGCCTGGTAGGTCAAGGATGCACTGAGCTATGATTGTGCCACTGCACTCTAGCCTGGGAAACAGAGCAAGACCATGTCTCAAAAAAAAAAAAAAAAAAAGAGAGAGAGAGAAAGAAATTTCAATTCCATCCATCAGTTATGCAAAAGTTTTTTTTTTAATTAACTAGTAATTTTTTCCATCTATCATAATGTTAATCAGTTGTTCTTACAGTTGTCCAAAACATTATTCAGTATAGCATTCCTATATTTTAACAAAGTGTTCCCAGTCAGTTGAAATGCTGTATTTCTAAGATTTTTAAAAAGATGAGAAACATACTTCCAGATTTTTTATATATATAGATTTTAGACTTTTAAAAGGTGAGCTATGTATCATTTTTAGCAACAAACTCACACCAAGATGGAAATATTTCCTCCTGTCCATTTTCAAAATGACCTCTCCATAGTGTAAGTTTCTTTTGCTCATTGTTAAATTTCACTTATATTTGGAAGGGACAAATTAAGTGTGTGTGTGTGTGTGTGTGTTTATAGAGATGGGGTTTCACCATATTGCCCAGGCTGGTCTCGAACTCTTGAGCTCAGGCAATCCTTCCACATTGGCCTCCCACAGTGCTGGGATTACAGGCATGAGCCACCATGCCCGGCCTGCTTTTTATGTATGATGTATGTATTTTGAGACGGAGTCGTGCTCTGTCACCCAGGCTGGAGTGCAGTGGCGCATTCTCAGCTCACTGCAACCTCTGCCTCCTGGGTTCAAGCAATTCTCCTGCCTCAGCCTCCTGAGTAGCTGGGATTCAGGTGCATGCCACCACACCCGGCTAATTTTTGTATTTTTAGTAGAGACAGGGTTTCACCATCTTGGCCAGGCTGGTCTCGAACTCCTGATCTCATGATCCACCCATCTCAGCCTCCCAAAGTGCTGGGATTACAGGTGTCAGCCACCATGCCTGGCCTATTTATTTCTTAATATCAGCTAAGAAGTGGCTAATTAATCACTTGTTATCCCTGAAAAGATTAGTAAATTTGGAAGAAGTCTTTTCATAAAAGAAAAGCAGTTAATTCATCTTAAAATTTCTTTTAAGAATTTTATATAAGAATCACAGTAAATCTATATTTTAGTACAAAAATTATATTTACTTTCCATCTCATTAAAAAGAATGACATGGCTTTAAGAAAGTAAAAGATATTCTTTATTTTTAATTTATTTTAATTTTAAATTTACCTACAGTTTATTGTTTGACCTTGATTCTACAATTTAATCTCTCTGATGTAACTTTTAAATTAAGATATCTATTTGTGCTTATTTCCTAAGGATAGTCCAAGGATTGATTAATATTTTATGTAAGCAAAAATGAGTTATTTCAATGATAGTATAATCTAGGCTGTTGGTATATGAAAGAATAGTTGGGAATTTATGCACTTTCACAGAGAAGCAGCAGGGACATAGCTAGTAGAATATGTAAGGAAGTAGTATGTTTTTCCTGTGAAGAAGACTTGCCTTTTTTACTCTTTCTCAGGAAAGTTTGCCCCTTTTCCTGATATGTAAATTCAGGTGTCAAATACATTAATCAACATTGCTTTAGGTCATTAACAACTTCTCCCTCTGAATCAAGAAGCAGGAAGTTTGGGTTTTAGTATTGGATTTTATTTGTATTCATTCATTCCAGAAACATTTGTTAAGCACTTACTCCCTGGTAAGTACCGTGTGTGGTATGCAGGGATGAGTTGATGGCTCATGTCTTACAGACAGGTGAATTGAGGAGATAGACGTGCAAATGACTATGATAGAGATATGTACAAAGTACTGCAGAAACATGGGAAGGGGAGCAAATTAGAGCCAGTGGAAACTAGTAAGTCTTCTCAGAGTAGATCATGTTTAAGCCTAGAGAAATACTCCAGAACTAAACAGAGAAAGGGAGTAGGGTATTTGACAAGTATGTTGTGTCTGATTTTTGCATACAGGTTTTTTGTATTTTATTTCTGGGACCCAGCCTCAGCAAATACTGTAATGCAGAGGTTCTCAAACTTTCTCTATTCACAGTGCCCTTTGGGTTTCAGTATTTTCACACTCCTAAGTCAAAAGAAATACCTCACAGTTAAGTAGGTTTATTAAATAGGTAGGTTCAAACCGCTTACTAAATATTTAATGTCCTAACAATTTATTAACCATTTGGAAAAGTACTTCACATACATTGAAAGAAAAAACCTTTTATTTTATTCTCATTTATTCAATATCGCTTACCAATGTAAGGCATGTACTCGTTGCCATGGTACAGCTTCTCTGACCTTGGAATCAGATTGGATGTTACCACCTTCATTTTCTGTTGCATGTTAATTTTCACACAATACTTGTTTTTTTAATCACACAACCACCAATCAAACCAGTTTCAAAAAGATATGATGTCATCAAAATTAATACAATGCATCTAAAGTTGAAAACTGTGAACTGTGTTAAGTTCATGCTGTGTCTGGCAGATGTTACATATCATTGTTATTTCCCTCAATTTAAAATCCTATGGCATCCTTGCGAGTTTGCTATGGAACCCTGGAATGCCTTGATGTACAATTTGAGAATTGTAGCTTTAATAGGTTATTATCTATGACCAGGCTAAAGAAGAGATTAGTAGCTGGGCGTGTAGTTCACGCCTGTAATCCTAGCACTTTGGGAGGCCGAGGTGGGCGAACTGCTTCATCCCAGCAGTTCAAGATCGGCCTGGCCAACATGGTAAAGCCCATCTCTACAAAAAATACAGATATTAGCCAGGCATGGTGGCGTGTGTTCCTGTAGTCCCAGCTACTCAGGAGGTTAAGATGGGAGGATCACCTGAGCCTGGGGAGGTCAAGGTTGCAGGGAGCTGTGATTATGCTTCTGCACTCCAGCCTGGGCAACAGAGTGAGATTTTTTGAGACCCCGTCTCAAAAAAGTTAAATAAATATCAATAAAAAAAGAGAGTAGCTTAATGTTGTATAGTGAGCAAAAGAAAATAGGGTCATACTAGCTGATGATTTGATTTCATTAAGAATTGTAATGTTGAAAGTTGGACACAGGCACGATCATTTCTATTTTAAAATTTGGTGTGGTTTTTACTATTTGATTTACTTAAAGTGGGTCATTTGTATTATACTCATTTTTTAACAGATGGATGAGTTACATATATCTATGATCCAGTGGATGGTAAACTTGCTGATTTTAATGATACCCAACTTTACTGACCAAGACTGTCTCCTAAAGTTGGAGGACGAAAGTGGTGAGAAACACGATATAGGAGTTGCGCGATTAGAGCTAGATGCGATTGAACTGACAAGGAAGTTGTACCAATACTCCCGCTATTTGAGCAGGTGAAGCTATCTGGTTATTTTATTGTCGCTCTTTTGAAGAATTGAATGTTGCATAAAACAGAGAAGAGACAGTGAAGTAGTAGCAACAGGAGTTATTTTAAAACCTTGAAAGAAATACTAGTTCAGTTTTTCAACTAGCTTTAACACCATGACCAGTTATAATATGAGATTTTGGGTTTTCTTTTGAAAACTGTCAGCATGGGCAGGATGAGAAGTGTATGTATGTGAGAGTAAGAATTAGGAAAAAAGGACTCACTTTCTTGCATAAATAAGACACATCTTACACTTTTGCACATACTGGTGAGGGAGTGGATTTAAGAAGAATATTGTAATTTCCTATGTGCTGTCATGTATTTTTTTAGACAGAGTTTTCTTCTGTCACTGAGGCTGGAGTGCAGTGGCGTGATCTCGGCTCACTGCAGTCTCCACCTCCTAGGCTCAAGAGATTCTCATGCGTCAGCCTCCTGAGTAGCTGGGATTTACAGGAGTGCACCACCACCCCTGGGTAATTTTTGTATTTTTAGTAGAGACGGAGTTTCGCCATGTTGGCCAGGCTCGTCTCGAACTCCTGATCTCAAGTGATCCGCCCACCTCGGCCTCCCAAAGTGCTGGAATTACAGCCATGAGACACCATGCCTGGCCCTGAATGTATACTTTTCTGTGCTTCACTAAATGCCAACCAAACATCTTTTTACAAAATGGAAAAACAAAAACAAAAACAAAAAACCCACAAGCCCTTATATCTGAAAAGCTGGATTTCCACTGAATAAAGATGAAGTCTGGAAAATTATAATCTAAGATACAAGCTTGATGCTATGATTACTTTAAATTCAGGAAGTAGCTCTTACAATCTAAGCAAATTTTCCCTTCATTTCAATTCAATATTACCAAGGGTCAAGAATAAGAGGGATGGAAGGAAGAAGGAGGACAAGGGTAAGAAACTGAGGAGACAAATTATTCTCCTTGGTGAGTCAGTAGCTGAGTTATTATGGTGAACTTCCACTGTGTCTGGATTTGTAACATTTTAAACTTAGAAGAAGAACCAACAATAAATAGGTTATGCTGAGTGTGTATGTTCTCTTTTTCTTTTTTTCCCTCTTTTTGCAGTTGTTGCGAAGGGATGGTAACAGCAATGGCTCTGAGTAAATCCACTAACTCACACAGAAATGCTACTGAAGACCTTTATGAGGTGGATAAGTTGAAGGTAATAACCGTTTTCCCCTTAGTTTTGTTTTTGTTTTGTTTGTTTTTATCAGATTTTTGAAGTTCAATTGATGTACAATAAACTCACATATTTAAAGAATACAATCTTATAAGTTCTAAAATATGCATATACTCATAAAAATGGTTAATAAAAACTAAAAATAGGGAACATGTCAAACACACCCAGAGTTTCATTGTACTCTTATTTATTCTTCCAGCCTCATCTTGTCACCAGTGTCTGATCTACCACCTAACACCAAAGATTATTTTTTATTTTCTAGAATTTATAAAAGTGGAATTATAAAGAATGTACTCTTTTTTTGTCTGACTTCTTTCACTAAGCATGAGTACTTAGAGGTTCATATTGTTGTTTTCATCAACTACTTATGGTTTTCAGTGCTGAGTAGTATTTCATTGTGTGGATAGACACAATTTATTTATCTAGTCTCTGTTGATATGCATTTGAGTTGTTTCCAGTTTTAACTTATTGCTAGATAACTTCAGTGCATATTCATATATTAAGTCTTTGAATAGACATATACTTTCACTTCTCTTCGGTTGATATCCAGGAATGGAATGGCTGAGTCACATGGAATGTGTGTTTAACTTTTAAAGAAACGGTCAAACTGCCTTCCAAAGTGGCTAATGGGTACAAAAGTGCAGTTAGATAGAAGGAATAAGTTCTAGTATTCAATAGTACATTAGGGAAATTATAGTTAACAATAATTCATTGTATATTTCAAAATAGCTAGAAGAGAAGAATTGGCTGTCTCCAACACAAAGAAAAGATATATATTTGAGGTGATGGATACCCCCATTACCCTGCTTTGATCTTTACACATTGTACACATGCATCAAGATTAAACCTGACTAAAAAGATGATCAAGAGAGCCCAAAATTGGTCTGCTAAAAGAGTAAAATTGGGAAGCTTTTGGCAAAATTAATTAAGACAAAAAGATGCAAAAAAATATATCAGGTATGTGTAATTCAGATGATTCAGATATTCGAAAGATAGTAGGAAGAGATTATGAAGGACATTATCACAAACATTTGAAAACTTAGATGAAATGGACAAATAAATATAACCCAGAAGACTTGAGAATAAATTAAAAACCCAACTAGTCCTATAACCATTAAAGGAATTAGTCAAAAATCTTCCCCCAAAGGATGCTCTAGGTGTAGACAGCTTCAACAGCAAGCCCTATCAAACATTTAAGAAATAAATAATTCTATTCTTATACAGACTCTTTCAGAGTCTAAAGAAGAGGGAATACTTTTTATACAAAAACCCAAAAGGGATTGTGCAAGAAAGGGAAATTACAGACCAGTCTCATGTGGAATACAAAAATCCTAAACAAAATACGGGCAAATCAAATCCAGCAGTAAATGAGAGGGGTAATACATTATGAACATGTTAACTTTATTCTAGGAATGCAAGTTAGTAATATAACTTCTGTAATGTATCTATAGGTACACTGGATACAACCCAATTAATAAAAAATTAATGGCATATATATAATATATATATGTGTGTGTATATATAAATATAGATTGCCATTAATTGCAGGGTACATTGTGTGTGTGTGTATATGTATGTATATGTAATGCCTGCCAGCATTAAGTAGTTCTAAAATGAAATACAAAAAAGGTAATATTTATGATAATTTCAAAATATAAAATACTCAGGAATAAATCTAATAAAAGTTGATCAGTTCCTTTCTGGAGTATAGTTCAAACATTATTTGAGAAACATTAAAACACCTAAATGGAAGATACACCATGTTCATAAACTGGAAGACTCTATATTGTAAAGATGTCAATTTTCCTCAGAGAGAGGAGAATGTAGCGGTCCTGTCCAATACACTAGCCACTAGCCATATATTGCTATTTATATTTGAATTAATTTATTTTTATTTTTTGAGACAAAATGTGGCTCTGTAGCCCAGGCTGGAGTGCACTGGTGCAATGTTGGCTCACTGCAACCTCCACCTCCCGGGTTCAAGAGATTCTAGTTCCTCAGCCTCCTGAGTAGCTGGGATTACAGGCACAGGCCACCATGCCTGGCTAATTTTTGTCTTTTTAGTAGAGACAGGGTTTTGCTATGTTGGTCAGGCTGGTCTTGAACGCCTGGCCTCAAGTAATCCACCCATCTCAGCCTCCCAAAGTGCTGGGATTACAGGCATGAGCCACCATGCCCAGCTGAATTAATTTAAATTTAAAAATTTATTTCTTCAGTCATATTAGCCATATTTTAAGTGCTAAGTAGTACATATTGCTACCAGGGATCATATTGGACCATGCACACATAGAACATTTCTATCACTGTGGAAAGTTCTATTAAACAGCACTCATCTAGGGGTCACAATCAAGTTTCCAACAGGTTTTTTTTTTTTTTTTTTTTTTAACTTGACAAACTGTCTTTAAAAGCTGTTTTGGATATTCAAAGAATCAAGAATAGCTAACACACTCTTGAAAATGAGGTGAGAGGACTCATCCTCTCATATTTTAAACTTCTTGTAAAGCTAAACTGACACAGCATAGTGTTAGTTTAAAGGTGGACAACTGTAACAATGGAATCAAAAACAGAACCAAAAATTTATGGCCTTTTATATAAGGATGGCATATAGCATTAATGAGGAAATTATGAACTTTCCAATTAAAAATACTAGGGGACTGGGCGCGGTGGCTCATGCCTGTAATCCCAGCACTTTTGGAGGCTGAGGAGGGCGGATCACGAGGTCAGGAGATCGAGGCCATCCTGACTAATACGGTGAAACACCGTCTCTACTAAAAATACAAAAAATTAACCAGGCATGGTGACGCACGCCTGTAGATCCAGCTACTCGGGAGGTTGAGGCAGGAGAATCCCTTGAATCAGGGAGGCAGTGGTTGCAGTGAGCTGAGATTGCGCCACTGCATTCCAGCCTGGGCGACAGAGTGAGACTCTATCTTAAAACAAAACAAAACAAAAAAACCCCAAAACTAGGAATATTGGTTATCTATATAGGAAAGATGAAATTAGACTTGTACTTCACATAAAAATCAGTTCCAAATTGACTAGAAACCTACCTGTGAAAGTCAAAATTATAAAGCTTTTAGAAGATGATATTTCAGATCTTGGGGGTAGGAAAATTTTTTTTAAAGTAAGAGATAGGAAACACTAACTCAAAAGGAAAAGGTTCATAGTTTTGATTACCTTAAATTTAAGAATTATTTTTATCAAGAAAATACCATTAAAACAAAAACAATCCACAAAATGGGCGAATGTATTTGCAACACTTATAACTGACAAAGGGCCAGTATCCAGAATATAAAATGACCTTCTAGGAACCAATATTATAAAAATACACAACCCAATGGAAAAATGGGCAGAAAGCTTGAACGTATACCTCACAAAGGAGAAAATCCAAATGGCTGACATACTTATGAAAAGCTGTTGAATTTTGTAAGTGATAAGGGAAATACAAACTAATATCATTACTTACATAACAAATTGGCAAAAATTACAAAGTCTAGGCCGAATGTGGTGGCTCATGCATGTAATTCCAGTACTTTGGGAGGCCGAGGTGGGTGGATTACCTGAGGTCAGGAGTTCAAGATCAGCCTGGCCAGGACGGTGAAACCCTGTCTCTGCTAAAAATACAAAATTAGCCCAGCACGGTGGCACGCACCTGCAATCCCAGCTACTGGGGAGGCTGAGGCAGGGGAAGTGCTTGAACCTGGGAGGCAGAGGTTGTGGTGAGCTGAGATCGCACCATTGCACTTCAGCCTGGGCAACAGAGCAAAACTCCATCTAAAAGAAAAAAAAAAAAAAGAAATTGCCAAGTCTGGCAATATAAGTGTTAATAAGAATAGGGGAGCAACAGGTACTTCCAATACTGCTGGTAAGAATATAAATTTGTACGTTCACTTTGGAAATCAGTTAACATTATCTGTTAAAGTTGCAACACACCTTGCAACAAACAATTCTATTCATCTGTCAGTATACCAGAGAAACTCTTATACAAGTGCTCTAGACTAAGAGACATATGTAAGAACATTCTGGCCAGGCGTAGTGGCTCATGCCTGTAATCCCAGCACTTTGGGAGGCTGAAGCGGGTGGATCACCTGAGGTTGGGAGTTCAAGACCAGCCTGACCAACATGAAGAAACCCCATCTATGCTGAAAATACAAAATTAGCTGGGCGTGGTGGTGCATGCCTATAATCCCAGCTACTTGGGAGGCTGAGGCAGGAGAATCACTTGAATCCAGGAGATGGAGGTGGCGGTGAGCCAGGATCGTGCCATTGCACTCCAGCCTGGGCAACAACAGCGAAACTCCATCTAAAAAAAATAAAAATAAAAAGAAGAATATTCCAAGATTATTCCTAGAAGTATCCCCAAACTGGAAACAACTCAAATGTCCATAAATAGTAGAATAATTATTATGAATATTATGGCATATGAAGACTGGAATATAAGGATCAATTCTCTCTTTAAACCGCATATGTGCATTTTTATGTCTCTGTATATATGACAGATCTCACAGTTTTTAAACAGTGTGTTATAAAAAATTTTATGTACAACATCTTGCTAATAAATTTTAAATCTCTAGGAGGTGGAGACTTTTCTAGGAAAATAGTAAGTATCATTAATACTTGAAGGAGAAAATTGGCCAACTTTCAGTGAAAAATTGGATGCACTAATTTTTAGAAATGCTAAAAATATTGCCTGGATTCCTCAGGCAGGTTTTTTCAGACTCCCAAGCAGTAGGGTAATCACCACGCTATATAAACAGCGTAAGAGCTTAGATAATGACTGAAAGTTTTCCCATTTTATTTCACATAGCTAATAATATCCTTTAAAAAGTCCAGATGAGTATAGAGAAAATAAATCTTATATATGAATATATAGGTGCTAAATCCAAATTTAAAATAGCAAATTTCAGGTGGTAGAAAATTATAAGACTAAAACACTATGAACAGTTAGGGTACGTGTCAGGGAAGCAATAATATTTTACTATTTGGAAATGTGCTACTATAGGTATATGTATGTCACTTCTCATCTAAGAGTTGAATGAAATGTCTGAGTTCTCATTTTGGTTCTGGGAAGGCTTCAGAAGGGTTCTTCACAACAGGCTGATATACCTCTGAACCAAGCAGTCTCTTGGAGCCCACACTACACATCTAGAAATATGTTCAAGCCTTCTCATACCTGCTGGGACTAGCCCCTTCTTCTGTCCACCCCAAGATGTGGTGCGGATCCTGATTTTGGCAGGCTGGACCTGCCACAGATGGTGGTGGAGACCCACTGGCCAGCTCCAGGACACACTTAGTCCTCATTTACCTGAAAGGAGGGAGAGCTCTGTGTGGTGAGACCAGGTTTTCAGATAAAGGTAATCTGGAATGAGGATTTCAAGATGTTTTGAGGTGTATCTCCCTGTAAAAGTTAAGGATATAGCCATACGGAGGACACTATCATGAGGAGCCCTTCCTAAGGGAACTTCAGGGTTCAGGGACTTATATAAAACCATCCAGATGAGATTTTGTGGAAGCCTTGTGCTATGGGCCATTCATTGCCTGTGCCACCCCAGCCCCTGACTGGATGCCCATAACCTGACCATCTCTTTGAGGACCTACACTTTCCACTAGTGCTGCTTTGGTCCTCTGTTAAACTCTTTCTCACTTAATAACTGTTTTCTAGTGATTTCAGATAAATAAACTGGGGGAGTGTTATCAGAGGAGGCTGAGAATCTGCTCTCACACCAGAGGTAAGGCTGTAACTGAGCCTACGCAAAGACCTTCTTCTGCTAAGAAAATGTATATGCCTCTTCTCTAAGCCTGAGGCCTCTCAAGAGTATATCAAACGAGTTTATGGTAGGGGGCTCAGCAGACCATACTGAGGTACTCTTTAAAAAAATGGTTAGTTCCGTCTTCATGAAGATTATTTTTATTTCAAATTCATCACCATCCTGGACTGCTACTATCTTCCCCTGATCTAGACAAACCTCTGTGGTACATGAATCTTTATGACATCAGACTTTGGGATTTCTATGGCCTCATCCATATCCCATTAGGTGAAAAGAAGAAGATGGTTTTCCAGAGAAGTCTTGTCTAATGTGGCTCTATGGTAATGCTGTGTGGCTTGTGCCACATTCTAGCATTTGACCTACTAGACTGATACTTGGATGACATTAGTGCGAGTTTCCCACCAGCTAATGTTTCTTGGGCTCCTTTCCAGCCAAGGAGATTTGCATGATGCTGGACAGGGTTCAGGTGCGGTGGTTCATATCTGTAATCCCAGCACTTTGGGAGGCTGAGGCGGGTGGATCACCTGAGGTCGGGAATTTGAGACCAGCCTGGCCAACATGGTGAAACTGCATCTCTACTAAAAATACAAAATTAGCCAGGTATGATAGTGGGTGCTCCCAGCTACTCAGGAGGTTGAGGCAGGAGAATCCCTTGAACCCGGGAGGCAGAGGTTGTGCTGAGCTGAGATTGCTCCACTGCACTCCAGCCTGGGCAATAGAGCAAGATCCTGTCTTTAAAAAAAAAAGGCTAGTAATGAGAGAAATATGAGGTATATTACTGCTCATCGTGGTTGATTTCAGGAGCCTACAATGGGTCACCGCACACTGCCATTTTTTGGCTAGAGTGATCAGATCTCTGCTCCCAGAGAGGATAACATTCCCCAGTTCTCAGGGCTTTTATTAACTAATAAGGAATAATGTACCTTTTAAACGTTTAAACCAGCTCTTAGCTGTTAGGAGATCTTGTAAGTATAGTTTAACTATTTACCTTAGGTGATTAAAACCTGCTACAGACCTTTCCCGTATCTCAATAGATAAAAGGTGAGCATCTTTTCCAAAAGTGTCTCAAATCTTTATTCATTCACTTTATTAGCGGTAGAGAGATTTGTTTTAGTGGTTAAGCACAGACCACCTAGATTAGAATCCAGACATCATACTTAACTATTTTTGTGACCTTGAGCAAGACATTTAACTATTCAATTTCTCAGTTTCCTCATCTTAAAAAATGAGGATAATAATAGGTAATGTCTCATATTAAGGATCAAATGAGTTAATATATGCATAATGCTTAGAACAGAGTCTGACATATAATTAAGTACAAGGTAGGTGTTTACTACTTCTGTTGTTATTATGCAATCACAGTTGACCTGTTCAGTTGCATAAAATTTATTAGGAGGCCATTTAGACATTAGTAAATAAAACAATCTTTTGGATCTGTTTTTATGGCACTTCACTACTCCCTGTCCCATTACAACCCAGATCCCAAACCCTGTCAATAAGAGATAATATGATTTAGGTCTATGTTAATACCCAGTCACCTCTGCACATATCTTTGAACTGAACTGATATAAAGTTAATTGAATATAGTTATGTTTAGTGGAATTGTATTTAGCAGTTCCTCAATAGCAGTGAGTGAATAAATATGCTGGTTTTTTCTGCTTGTAATCTTTTATCTCTTCTCAGAAAGAATGTTATGAATGGATCAACACATGCTCTTGCCTCCTTTCTAATATCAAAGGCAGAAAAATTACATTATTGACATATGAAGAAATAGAGCAGCTACTTGAAGAGGTATTTGCCACATGTTAGCATTGGTTATTGTTCAGGTTATTCCTGTATTTCAATAGATAAGGTTCACAGCTTTTTCCAATCAATGTTCTGAATCCTTGTTCATTTACCCTAACATATGAGAATTTTGGTTCTGATCAAGATCTTTGACAGCTCTTCTTCCCTCTAAGGAAGAGAATCATCCACTCAGTATTTTGCGTCATGTTTTTAGCAGGTGGTTTTTATAAAGGAAAGAATGGTTTTCAGGTAGAAGCTCCCTGCCACTTCCTGAGGCATATCCTCACGTTCATCTCCTTCTGTGCTCACCCTTTTCCCTCCCCTCCAGTCTCAGTCTTTCCATCCGAGGTTATTTCTTCCTTCGAGCACTTAATCCCATGTTCAGTGGCTTCTCTCTTTTGCCTCTTTAATGTCTTCTCTAATTGTTCCATTTTATCAATCTAAAACATAGTCATTTCTCCCATCCTAAAAAGTGTGTCCCTTGCCCTTGTCCCTCTGCTGCTACTTTCTCTCTTTCCATTCCATCACAATCAATTTGTTTAAGCTCTGTAAGGTCACCTTATTGCCAAATCCAAGTATCTTCCATTCTATATTTAACCTGGCTTCTCTGTAGCATCTGGCTCTCTTAACCATTCACTTCTTTTGCAACCTCTCTTCACAAGACAAAAGTGTCCTGGTTTTTCTCCTACTTCTTTATTTCTTTTCACCCTTGTTTTAGACTTTCACCCTTGTCTGCCTCTTAAATGTTGATATTCTATCCTTGGCTTGCTTTCACTTCTCATTTGTACACACAACCTATTCCAGTGTTTCCCATGGTTTTAATTACCACCTGCTTACCAAGAATCTCAAATCAGTGAATATCATGTGCCATCACAAACTCAACTCTTGTTTGTATTTCAGCCTCTTTGAAGGTGTTCTCCTCCAGTAAATTCTGAAGAAACTCCCATTGTTATCAGAGTCATACTCTACAGGTATGATCTGATGGCCTATATGTCAGTGTCTGGGGTCTGAGAAAGAAGGGGAAGGTTCTATCTACACATTTATGAAACTTTTTTTTTTTTTTACATTTAAACACTGAAGAAACATCATCTTTCTAAATTATTCACTTTTAACAAATATTCATTTTACTACGCTGTCCAGATCTTGGCCAGAATTATTGTGAAATAACCACTGAATGATTTTATTAAGATTATAAGTCATAAATTATAGTATACTTTGAGAAACTTAATGAAGTACCGCAGACATGATCTTGGTGTATCAGATCTAGGAAGAAATCTGAGAACTATACAGAATCAGAGACTTGAGAGCAGAAGGGAATTTAAAGGCGATTGGATTTAACCTTGCATGAATCTGACAACAAATCTTTGATTTTTTATTTTTCCATAGGTTACTGGGATACAGGTAGTGTTTGGTTACATGAGTAAGTTCTTTAGTGGTGATTTCTGAGATTTTGGTGCACCCATCACTCGAGCAGTATACACTGCACCCTATTTGTAGTCTTTTATCCCTTGCCCCCTCCCACCTTTCTCGCCAAGTCCCCTAAGTACATTATATCATTCTTATGCCTTTGCATCCTCATAGCTTGGCTCCCATGTATCAGTGAGAAGATATGGTGTTTGGTTTTCCATTCCTGAGCTACTTCACTTACAATAAGAGTCTTTGGTAGTCCCAGCTACTCAGGAGGCTGAGGCAGGAGAATCTCTTGAGCCCAGGAGGCTGAGGCTTCAGTGAGCTGAGATCACGCCACTGCACTCCAGCCTGGATGACAGAGCGAGACTCTGTCCCCTCCCCCCCAAAAAAAGATTCTCCAATCTCATCCAGGTCATTGCAAATGCTGTTAATTCATTCCTTTTCATGGCTGAGTAGCATTCCATCACACACACACACACACACACACTATTATATATGTAATATATTATATATAATACATATTACATATAATATGGTATATATAATATATAATATATATGGTATGTGTATATATATGTGTGTATGTGTGTGTATATATATGTGTGTATGTGTGTGTGTGTGTGTGTATATATATATCAGTTTTTTATCCACTTGTTGATTGATGGGCATTTGGGTTGGTTCCATGATTTTGCAATTGTGAACTGTGCTGCTGTAAACATGAGTGTGCAAGTATCTTTTTCCTATAATGACTTCTTTTCCTCTGAGTAGATACCCAGTAGTGGGATTGCTGGATCAAATTGTAGTTCCATTTTTAGTTCTTTAAGGAATCTCCACACTGTTTTCCATAGCTGCTCTACTAGTTTACATTCCTACCAGCAGTGTAGGAGTGTTCCTTGATGACCGCATTCATGCCAACATCTGCTGTTTTTTGATTTTTTGATTATGGCTATTCTTGCAGGAGTAAGGTGGTATTGCATTGTGGTTTTGATTTGCATTTCCCTGATCGTTAGTGATGTTGAACTTTTTTTCAAATATTTGTTGGCCATTTGTATATCTTCTTCTGAGAATTGTCTATTCATGTCCTTAGCCCACTTTTTGATGGGATTGTTTGTTTTATTTCTGCTGATTTGTTTGAGTTTGTTTTAGATTCTGGTTATTAGTCCTTTGTCAGATGTATAGATTGTGAAGATTTTCTCCCACTCTGTGGGTTGTCTGTTTACTCTGCTGACTGTTCCTTTTGCCATGCAAAAGCTCTTTAGTTTAATTAAGCCCCAGCTATTTATCTTTGTTTTTATTGCATTTGCTTTTGGGTTCTTTCATGAAATCTTTGCCTAAGCCAATGTCTAGAAGGGTTTTTCCAATGTTACCTTCTAGAATTTCTATAGTTTCAGGCCTTAGGTTTAAGTCCTTAATCCATCTTGAGTTGATTTTTGTATAAGATGAGAGATGAGGATCCAGTTTCATTCTCCTGCATGTGGCTAGCCATTTATCCCAGCACCATTTATTGAAAAGGGTGTCCTTTCCCCACTTTATGTTTTTGTTTGCTTTGTTGAAGATCAGTTGGCTATAAGTATTTGGGTTTATTTCTGGGTTCTCTATTCTGCTCCATTGGTCTATGTGCTTATTTTTATACCAGTACCATGCTGTTTTGGTGACAATGGCCTTATAGTATAGTTTGAAATCAGGTAGTGCAGTGCCTCCAGATTTGTTCTTTTTGCTTAGTCTTGCTTTGGCTATGTGGGCTCTTTTTTGGTTCCATATGAATTTTAGAATTTTTTTTTTCTAATTCTGTGAAGAATGATAGTGGTATTTTGATGGGATTGCATTGAATTTGTAGATTGCTTTTGGCAGTATGGCTATTTTCACAATATTGATTCTATCCATCCATGAGCATGGGATGTGTTTCCATTTGTTTGTGTCATCTATGATTTCTTTCAGCAGTGTTTGTAATTTCCCTTATAGAGGTCTTTTGCCTCCTTGGTTAGGAATATTCCTAAGTATTTTATTATTTTTGCAGCTATTGTAAAGGGGTTGAGTTCTTGATCTGACTCTCCGCTTGGTTGCTGTTAGTGTAGAGAAGAGCTACTGATTTGTGTACATTAATCCTGTATCTGGAAACTTTGCTGAATTCTTTTATCAGTTGTGGGAGCTTTCTGGAGGAGTCTTTAGGGTTTTTTAGGTAAATTATCATATTGTCAGCAAATAGTGACAGTTTGACTTCTTCTTTACCAGTTTGGATGTCCTTTATTTCTTTCTCTTGTCTGATTGCTCTGGCTAGTACTTCCAGTAGTATATTGAAGAGGAGTGGTGAGAGTGGGTAGGTATCCTTGTCTCATTCCAGTTCTCAGAGAGAATGCTTTCAACTTTCCCCATCCAGTATTATGTTGGCTGTGGATTTGTCATAGATGGCTTTTGAGACAACTCATAGGGACATTGAGTTATGTCCCTTGTTTGCTGATTTTGCTGAGAGTTTTAATCATAAAGGGATGCTGGATTTTGTAAAATGCTTTTTCTGCATCTATTGAAATGATCATGTGATTTTTGTTTTTAATTCTGTTTATGTGGTGTATCACATTTATTGAATTGTGTATGTTAAACCATCCCTGCATCCCTGCTATGAAATCCACGTGATCATAGTGGATTATCTTTTTGATATGTTGTTGGATTCAGTTAGCTAGTATTTTGTTAAGGATTTTAATGTCTGTGTTCATCAGGGATGTCAGTCTGTAGTTTTCTTTTTTGGTTATGTCCTTTCCTGGTTTTGGTATTAGGGTGATTCTGGCTTCATAGAATCAATTAGGGAGGGTTCCCTTTTTCTGTATCATGTGGAATAGTGTCAAAAGGATTGGTATCAATTCTTCCTTGAATGTCTGGTGGAATTCTGCTGTGAATCCTTCCGGTCCTGGACTTTTTTGTTGTTGTTAATTTTTAAATTGCCATTTTAATCTTGCTGCTTGTTATTGGTCTGTTCAGGGTATCTAATTATTCCTGAGTTAAGCTTGGAGGGTTGTATGTTTCTAGGAATTTATCCATCTCTTCTAGGTTTTCTAGTTTATGTGCATAAAGGTGTTCATAGTTGCCTTGGATGATCTTTTGCATTTCAGTGGTATCAGTTGTAGTATCTCCTGTTTCGTTTCTTAATTAGGTTATTTGGATTTTTTCTGTTCTTTTCTTGGTTAATCTTGCTAATAGTCTATCAACTTTATTTATCCTTTCAAAGAACCAGCTTTTTGTTTCATTTATCTTCTGTATTTTTTTGTTTGTTTGTTTGTTTCAGTTTCATTTAATTCTACTCTGATCTTGGTTATTTCCTTTCTTCTGCTGGGTTTGGGTTTGGTTTGTTCTTGTTTCTCTAGTTCCTTGAGGTGTGACCTTAGAATGTCAGTTTGCACTCTTTCTGTCTTTTTGATATAAGCATTTAATGCTATGAACTTTCCTCTTAGCACAGCCTTTGCTGTATCCCGGAGGTTTTGATAGGTAGTGTCATTATTGCTGTTCAGTTCAAAGAATTTTTAATTTCCATCTTGGTTTCGTTTTTGACCAAATGATCATTCAGGGGCAGGTTATTTAGTGTCCATGTATTTGCATGATTTTGAAGGTTCCTTTTGGAGTTGATTTCCAATTTTATTCCACTGTAGTCTGAGAGAGTACTAAATTTATGAAGGCTTATCTAGTGGCCTATCACATTGTCTGTCTTGGAGAAAGTTCTGTGCACTGTTGAATAGAATGTGTATTCTGTGGTTGTTGGATAAAATGTTTTGTATATATCTGCTAAGCCCATTTGTTCCAAGGTATAGTTTAAATCCATTGTTTCTTTGTTGACTTTTTGTCTTGATAACCTGTCTAGTACTGTCAGTGGAGTATTGAAGTCCCCCACTATTATTGTGTTGCTGTCTACATCATTTCTTAGGTTTATTAGTAATTGTTTTATAAATTTGGGAGCTCCAGTGTTAGGTGCATATATTTTAGGATTGTGATATTTTCTTGTGGACAAGGCCTTTACCATTATATAATGTCCGGCTTTGTCTCTTTTAACTGCTGTTGCTTTAAAGTTTGCTTTGTCTGATTCAAGAATAGCTACCTCTGCTCGCTTTTGGTGTCTGTTTGCATGAAATGCCTTTTTCCACCTTTTTATTTCAGTTTATGTGAGTCCTTATGTGTTAGGTGAGTCTCCTGAAGTCAGCAGATAGTTGGTTGGTGAGTTCTTATCCATTCAGCAGTTCTGTATCTTTTAAGTGGAGCATTTAAGCCATTTACATTCAATATTAGTATTGAGATGTGAGATACCATTCCATTCATCGTGCTATTTGTTGCCTTTGTGCCTTTGTTTTTTGTTTCTGCTTTTTACATTTTTTTGGTTGTCTAAGTCCTGTGTGATTTATGCTTTAAAGAGGTTCTGTTTTGATGTGTTTCCAGGATTTGCTTCAAGATTTAGAGCTCTTTTTAGCAGTTCTTTTAGTGGTGGCTTGGGAGTAGTGAATTCTCTCAGCATTTGTTTGTCTGGAAAAGACTGTATTTTTTCATCATATATGATGCTTAATTTTGCTGGATACAAAATTCTTGGCTGATAATTGTTTTGTTTGAGGAGGCTGAAGATAGGGCCCCAATCCCTTCTAGCTTGTAGGGTTTCTGCTGAGAAAACTGCTGTTAATCTGATAGGTTTTCCTTTACAGGGTACCTGATGCTTTTGTCTCACAACTGTTAAGATTCTTTCCTTCATCTTAACTTTAGATAACCTGAAGACAATGTGCCTAGGCGATGATTTTTTTGTGCTGAATTTCCCAGGTGTTCTTTGTGCTTCTTGTTTTTGCATGTCTAGGTCTCTAGCAAGGCTGGGGAAGTTCTCCTCAATTATTCCCTCAAATATGTTTTCCAAACTTTTAGATTTCTCTTCTTTCTCAGGAACATCAATTATTCTTAGGTTTGGTCATTTAACATAATCCCAGACTTCTTGGAGGCTTTGTTCATATTTTCTTTTTCTTTTTTCTTTGTCTTTGTTGGATTGGGTTAATTTGAAGACCTTGTCTTCGAGCTCTGAATTTCTTTCTTCTACTTGTTCAATTCTATTGCTAAGACTTTCCAGAGCATTTTGCAGTACTATAGGTGTGCCCAATTTCCCTGAAGTTTTGATTGCTTTTTCTTTATGGTATCTATTTCCTTGAATATTTCTCCCTTCACTTCTTGTGTCATTTTTTGGATTTCCTTGCATTGGGCTTTGCCTTTCTCTGGTACCTGCCTGATTAGCTTAATAACTAATCTCCTGAATTCTTTTTCATGTAAATCAGGGATTTCTTCTTGGTGTGGAACAATTGCTGGTGAGCTAGTGTGATTTTTTGGGTGTGTTAAAGAACCTTGTTTTGCCATATTACCAGAGTTGGTTTTCTGGTTCCTTCTCATTTGGGTAGGCTCTGTCAGAGGGAAGGTATAGGGCTGAAGTCTTTTGTTCCGATTATTTAGTCCCATAGGGTTTTCCCTTGATGTAGTACTCTCCCCCTTTTCCTATGGATGTGGCTTCCTATGAGCTGAGCTGCAGTGATTGTTATCTCTCTTCTTGGTCTAGCCACCCCGCCAGGCTACCTGGCTCTGGGCTGGTCCTGGGGGTTGTCTGCACAGAGTCCTGTGATGTGAACTGTCTATGGCTTCCTCAGCCATGGATACCAGCACCTGTTCTAGTGGAGGTGGCAGTGGGGGTGAAACAGTTTGTGAGGGTTCTTAGCTTTGGTGATTTAATGTTATGTTTTTGTGCTGGTTGGTCTCTTGCCAGGAGGTGGCACTTTCCAGAGAGCATCAACTGTGATAGTATGGAGAGGAACCGGTGGCGGCCAGAGCCCCAGAACTCCCAAGAGTATATGTCTTTACATACCCTACCCACCTTTTGTCTTCAGCTACCAGCTGGGGGCAGGGCTAGGCGTGGTCTGAGCTCAGATTCTTCTTGGGCAGGTCTTGCTGTGTCTGCTGTGGGGAATGGGGGTGAGTTTCCCAGGTCAGTGGAGTTATGTACCGAGGAGGATTATGGCTGCCTCTGCTGAATCATGCAGGTTGTCAGGGAAGTGGGGGAAAGTCAGCAGTCACAGACTTCACCCAGCCTCCACACAATCTGAAGGGCAGGTCTTATTCCCACCATGCCCCCACTAACAGCCCCGAGGCTGTTTCCAGGCAGTGGGCAAGCAGGGCTTGAGAACTTGTCCCATGTTACCTGCCTCCCAGCAAAAGAAAAGGGTTTTGGTTCTTCTTCCACCTGTGGAGTCTGCATGCTGGATTCACACCCTCCCCTGAGTTCTGGCCAGGAGGCACCTTGCCCTATTCAAATTGTTACAGAGTTCAGCTGGAGACTTCCTTCTCCCTGTGGCGTTTTCCCCTGCACCTCTGGCCGCTGTCCTGAAGGGTCCCTTGGTGCCAGGCAGGAATGGCCTGCTTGGGGACCCAGTGAACTCCCGGGGCCTTTCCTGCTGCTTCCTCTACTCCCGTATTTTGCTCAGCTCTCTAAATTGACTCAGTTCCAGGTAAGGTTGGAAACTTCTCTTGCAAACTAGACCTTTGGTTTCCCCACTGGGGGTGTGTTTGGGAGCAGAGGGTCTCCCCTTCTCACTTCTACAGTTTCAGCACTCACAGTATTTGGAGTGTCTCCTGGGTCCTGCAGGAGCAGTCTACTCCCTTCGGAGGGTCTGTGGGTCCTCTTGGGATTCCTGCTTTGTTCTTGCAGTCATTCTGGAGCTAAAATTTCTGATGCGAACCTCCACACACTGCTCTGTCCATCTGAGTCAGAGCTACAATCTAATCATACCTCCCATCCACCATGATGATCTTTTCTTTTATCTGATGATGAATCTTAATATAATATCCATACTTGATCATTATGCCTAAGTTTGAGTATCTGAAGTGACAGAGAACTACTTTCAGAAAGACTCCATTCATTTTTGGTGAACGCTGAGTATTAGAACATTAATTCTTTCTATTGAACTAAATGTAATGTCTCCTTGTAGCTTTAGCTTTTTCTACCTACTGGTCCTAGTTCAGTCTTTTGTGGTAATATGAACAGGGCTGATTTGTCTTCCATATTATAATATTTCCAACATTTGAAAACAACTGTATTCAACCTAAGTCTATTTTTTGATTTTCTGTTCTTTTCTATTGATCTGTCTATTAATGGGTCATTACCACAATATCTTAATTATTGAGGCTTTATGATACATTTTCTTTTTTCTTTTTTCTTTTTGACTTTTATTTTAAGTTCAGGGGTACATGTGCATGTTTGTCACAAAGGTAAACTTGTGTCATGGAGGTATGTTGTACAGATTATTTCATCACCTCAGTATTAAGCCTAGTATCCTTCAGTTGTTTTTCTTGATCCTCTCCCTCTGCCCACCCTTCACCATCCTAAAGGCCCCAGTACGTGTTGTTCCCCTTTATGTGTCCATGTGGTCTCATCATTTAGCTTAAAAGGGAAAACATGTAGTATTTGGTTTTCTCTTCCTGTGTTAGTTTGCTAAGGATAATGGCCTCTTGCTCCATCCATGTCCCTGCAAAGGACATGATCTCATTCTTTTAATGGCTGCATTTTATTCCATGGTGTATATGTACTGCGTCCTCTTTATCCAGTCTATCATTGATGGATATTTAGGTTAATTCCGTGTCATTGCTGTTGTGAATAGTGCTGCAATGAACATACGTATGCATGTGTCTTTACCATAGAATGATTTATATTCCTTCCGGTATATACTTAGTAATGGGATTGCTGGGTCAAATGGCATTTCTGTCTTTGGATCTTTGAAGAGTCGCCACACTGTCTTCCACCATGGCTGAACTAATTTACTCTCCCACCGACAGTGTATAAGTGATCCTTTCTCTCCACAACCTTGCCAGCATCTGTTATTTTTTGACTTTGTAATAGTTGCCATTCTGACTGGTGTTAGATGGTATCTCATTATGGTTTTGATTTGTATTTCTCTAATGATCAGTGGTGTTGAGGTTTTTCTCATATGATTGTTGGCCACATTTATGTCTTTTGAAAAGTGTCTATTCATGTTCTTTGCCCACTTTTTTTATGGGGTTGTTTTTTGCTTGTAAATTTGTTTAAGTTCCTCATAGATGTTGGATATTAGACCTTTGTCAGATAAATAGTTTGCAAAAATTTTCTCCCACTCTGTAGGTTGTCTGTTTACTCTATGGATAGTTTCTTTTACTGTCCAGAAGCTCTTTAATTTAATTAGATCCCATTTGTCAATTTTTGCTTCTGTTGCAATTGTTTTTGGCATCTTCATTGTGAAATCTTTCCCCATTTCTATGTCCAGAATGGTATTGCCTGGGTTGTCTTCCAGGGTTTTTATAGTTTTGGGTTTTACATTTAAGCCTTTAATCCCATCTTCAGTTAATTTTTGTATATGGCATAAGGAAGGGTTCTGGTTTCAGTTTTCTCCATATGGCTATCCAGTTATCCCAGCACCATTTATTGAACAGGGGATTCTTTCCCTGTTGCTTGTTTTTGTCAGCTTTGTTGAAGATCAGATGATTTGTCAGTGTGAAGTCTTATTTCTAGGTATTGGTGTATGTGTCTGTTCTTGTATCATACCATGCTATTTTGGTTACTGCAGCCCTGTACTATACTTTGAAGTTGGGTAGTGTAATGCCTTCAGCTTTGTTCTTTTTTCTTAGGATTGCCTTGCTATTCAGGCTTCTTCTTGATTCCATATGAATTTTAAAATAGTTTTTTCTAGTTCTGTGAAGAATGTCAATGATAGTTTGATAGGAATAGCATTGAATCTATAAATTGCCCTTGACAGTATGACCATTTTAACGATATTGATTCCTCCTATTTATGAATATGGAATGTTTTTCCAATTGTGTCATCTGTGATTTCTTTGAGCAGTGGTTTGTGGTTCTCCTTGTAGAGATATTTCACCTCCCTAGTTAACTATATTCCTTAGGTATTTTATTCTTTTTGTGGCAGTTGTGAATGGGAGTTTGTTTGTGATTTGGCTCTTGGCTTGACTGTTATTGATGTATAGGAATGCTAGTGGTTTTTGCATGTTGATTTTGTATCTTGACACTTTACTAAAGTTGTTTATCAGCTTAAGAAGCTTTTGGGATGAGACAATAAGGTTTTCTAGATATAGGATCATGTCATCTGCAAACAGGGATAGTTTGACTCTCTTATGATACATTTTCATATCTGGTAGGACCAGCTATCTTCATGGATCTTTTTCAGACATTTCATTGCTATTCTTGCTCACTTATTTATTTATTTATTTATTTATTTATTCATTCATTCATTCATTCTTTAGAGATGGGGTCTTGATGTTACCTAGGCTGGTCTCAAACTCCTGGGCTTAAGTAATCCTCCTGCCTCAGCCTCCAGAGTAGCTGGGACTATGGTGTGCACCACTGCACCTGGCTATTTTTCTATATAACTCTATAATCTAGTTCTTAAAAATATAACTTTTTAAAACCAGTATAATATTAAATTTATATATTAACTTAGAGCAGACATGTTTATGATGCTGAATTGTCTTGTCCGAGAATATGGAATATGGATGTCTACTTTTATGCCTGTCAATCATGTCTTATTTGTTTGCATTTTGTACATTTATTAGGTTTATGCCTGAGTATTTTATTTTTTGCTATTTTAAATGAGACGTTCTTTTCCATTATATCTTCTAACTAGTAACTATGTGTATATATAATATATATAATCAATTTCTGTATTTTAATTTAATTTAATTTTTGTTTTATATTTTGAGATCGGATCATACTCTGTCACCCAGGCTGGAGTTCAGTGGTCTAGTCATGGCTTACTGCAGCCTTGACCTCCTGTGCTCAAGCAATCCTTCCACCTCAGCCTCCTGAGTAGGTAGGATTATAGGTGCGTGACACCATGCCTGGCTAATTTTTAAATTTTCGTAGAGACAGGGTCTTGCTATGTTGCCTAGGCTGGCTTGAATTCTTAGGCTCAAGTGATCCTCCTGCCTCAGCCTCCCAAAGTGCTGGGATTACAGATGTTCGCCACCATTCTTATTTTAATTTTATATGCTGTGACTTTACTAAATTCTCATATTGTGTTTTTTTCTCCTCTTCCTGCTGCTCCTCCTCTTACTGTTTTTAGTAGTTTTTCAGTGGATTCTTTGGGGTTTTCTAAATACTTAATCAAATCACCTACAAATAGGGATAGTTTTACCTCTTTCTTTTCAATTCTGATAGATACTTCTAGTTGCTTTTTCTTGTTTAATTGTATTGAGTAATTCTTCCAATTCAATATTAAATAGTAGTGGAAATAACAAGCATCCTTTTCTTTATTCTGACTTTAGCAGGAATGCCTTTAGTGATTTACCTTTAAGAAATATGCTGGCATTGGAACTGATTTATAAGTTAATTTATTTGTTCTTTCTTCAGAAGTCTCAGATATCCACCTTGGGTTATTTTTCTTCTGCCTTAACCTTTAGAATTTTCTTTAGTGAAGATCTCCTGGTGGCAAACTCAGTTTTCATTTGTCTGAAAATGCCTTTATTTCACCCTCATTCTTAAATTTTTTTGCTGGGTATGCTATTAATTCTAGGATGGTATTCTTTTATCTCAGCACATCATTATTATTTTTACTGTTTTCTGGTTTTTGTTGTTATTGAACTGACCATTGAGAATCCAACTGTCTGTTTCTTTGAAGTTAATTCATCTTTTCTCTCTGCCTGTTTTTAAAATCGTCTTTTTGTCTTTGCTCAGATTAATGTGGAGATGGATTTTCTTTTCTTTTAAAATTTTGCTTGGGATTATCTTGATTTCCTGAATCTTTAGTTTGGTATCTTTTGTTAGATCTGGAAAATTCTCAGTTATCATCTATTCAAATATTGCCTCTACTGCATTTGCTGTCTTCTTTTTTTTTTTTTATTATACTTTAAGTTCTAGTGTACATGTGCACAACGTGCAGGTTTGTTACATATGTATACTTGTGCCATATTGGTGTGCTGCACCCATCAACTCTGCTTTCTTCTTTCCTTCTAGAACTCGAAATGAATGTGTGTTGGAATCAGTCCCCCATGTCTCTTAACCTTCTTCCATATTCTCTATCTCTCTATTTCTCTGCATTGCATCCTGAATAATTTTTCTGGCTTACCATCCAGTTCACTAATTTGCCCTCCAATTGAATTTCATCTGCCATTAAACCTTTCTGTTGAGTTTTAAAGTTAAATTGCTGAAGTCCTATTTGATTCTTTTTCAAGTCTGAGCATTTTTGTAATCTTTCTCTCTCTGCTCATATTTTCGATCTCTTATTTCTTTAAATAGGTTAAATATAACTTTTGTAGTCTTTTTGATAATTCTAGTATATGATATAGCTGTAAAAGAATGTTTATTACGGCATAGTATAATAGCAAAATACTAGAAACAATATGAATGTTGATCAGTAGGAGATTAGTTAAATACAATATGGTACATTGAAATAATGGAGTTCTATGCAGATAAAGTAGATGTTTAAGTAGTTAAGTATAATCCATGATATATTATTGAGAAAAGCAGATTATAGAATATAAGTTATATTATCTCATTTATATTAAAATGTTTATAGATGTGAAAAGCATTCTAGAAGAATATTCAGCAAACTGATAGAAATTATTAACTCTGAGCGTTAAGATTCTTAATTCCTCTGTAGTGTTCAAATATTTTACAGCAAAAATATTATCAAGAAAAAAGTATTTTCATTTTGTAAAAATATCCTAATACATTGTGACTATTCTTCTATAATATATACATATTTCTATAGCATAATTTAACATTGCTATAAGGTATTTTGTTATATGGCTTACACCATAATTTATTTATGCATTTTCCTGTTGTGGGCATTGAGCTTCTTGCTAGCTTTTGCTTTTATAAATATTGGTGCTGTAAACATCCAGAGGATGCTTTTAAATCTCTATGAGAAGACTCCTTTGAGGTGTTCAACACTGATGACTCCTTCTTTCTTCTCTTTTGGCTTTCCTTGTGGCCTCTCATACTTCAGAGGCTACTTCTGGCTGCCTTTTCAGGCTCCTCTTTCTTCCCTAGCATTTTATTTTATTTTTTTTCAGAGGTTTGAAAATCTGTTATTGTTTTCCTTGAGTATAGGCTTTGATTTCATCTGATTTTTTTAGGCAGCAATTTCCTATTTATTTTAATTGACAAATAGAAATTGTATATTTTCATTGTGTACAACATGATGTTTTGAAGTATGTATACAATGTGGAGTGGCCAAATTATTTTTCTAAAAATAACAGCTTTATTGAGATACAGTTCATGTAATATGTACAATTCAGTAATAGTTCGTAGTATATTCACAAAATTGTGCAGTGATAATCACTATTCAATTCCAGAACATTTTTATCATTCCCATAAAGAAAATCCATACTGATTAGCAGTCACTCAAATTTCCCCTTTCTTCTCAGGCCCTGGAAACACTACCCATTTTCTGGCTCTATGGATTTGCCTATTCTGGACATCTCATGTAAATGGAATTCCACAATATATGGCCTTTTGTGCTTATTTCACTTAGCATAGTGTTTTCAAAGGTCAGCCACATTGTTGCCTGCATCAGAACATCATTCCTTTTTTTTTTCCAATAGGTTTTTGGGAAACAGGTCGTAATTGGTTACATGAGTAAGTTCTTTAGTGATAATTTCTCAGATTTTGGTGCACCCATCACCCAAGCAGTGTACACTGTACCCAATGTGTGGTCTTTTATCCCTCCTCACCTCCCACCCTTTTCCCCTGAATCCCTGAAGTCCATTGTATCATTCTTATGGCTTTGTGTCCTCATAGCTTAGCTCCCACTTATGAGTGAGAACATACAATATTTGGTTTTCCATTCCTGAGTTACTTCATTTGGAAAACAGTCTCCAAATGCCATTATTTAATTCCTTTTTATGGCTGAGTGGTATTCCATGGTGTATATATACCACATTTTCTTTATTCACTCATTGATTGATGGGCATTTGGGCTGGTTCCATATTTTTGCAATTGTGAATTGTGCTGCTATAAGCATGTGTGTACAATTATCTTTTTCATATAATGACTGCTTTTTCTCTAGATAGATACCCAAGAGTGGGATTGCTGGATCGAATGGTAGATCTATTTTTAGTTCTTTAAGGAATCGCCACACTGTTTTCCATAGATCCCTAGCATTTTATGTAACTGGGTTACTATCTAATTCTCTGGCTACCTCACAAGTTTGCCTTTAGGATATAATTTACTTTCTTGGCTTTAATTAAATGCAGATAACTGTCAGATCTCTATTTTTAGCCCAAATTCTTCCATCTTAAACTCCAGATCCATATATTCAGCTACTTGCTGGATATTTTCTCTTGGATATCTCAATGGTACCTCGAACTCTCACAGCCTAATCTGAACTCATCTCTCTCTCCAAACATGTTTATCCAGTTTTGTTCATTGTCTCTGTGAATGGCATTGTCATCTCTCTAGTGGTCTAAATTATAAACTAAGTGTCGTTTAAGGTGTACCTTTTCCCTAACCATCCCGTGTCCATCCAGTCAATCACTCGAACTTACCTCTTAAATATCTCTTAAATCTTCCTTTTCCTTCTCTTCATTCCAGCAACCGCTATTTTGTTCACGCTCCTTTTCTCTTCCTCTCCTTCCCTTTCTTTCTCTTCTTTAAAGCTATTCTCCTGTTGCTAGAATGATTGTTTTGAAATGCAAAGCAAATCAATCAATTTATTAGAGCCTCATTGCCTTCAGGATAAGAGCTAATCATCTCCCTGGCTTGACAGTCTCACCCTTTGACTATGATTGCACTCCTGTTCATTTATCTCCCAGTTTTTGTCCTACTGAACTAGACTCTCTCAGAACCAATCATGTACATAGAACATCCTCTGCCCAGAGCTCCTTCTTTTCCTTCCCCATCCTTCAAGAAAAAACTCAAACATTTTCTCCTTCAGGAAACCTTCCTGACCAACTCCCTCTTTTACCCAGTCCACTACCTGGTCTAAATCAGGTGCTCCTACTATGTGACTGTATGCATTCATTGTATATTCTTGTCCATGAAATTAAAAGTTTCTTAAGGACAGGGACTATTTTTATCAACCTTTGTATCCTTGTCACTAGCACAGTACAGTTGCAGGATTAGTGCTCATTAAATATTTTTGAACAAATAATTGCTAATATTTATATACATCCTTTAATCATCATATTGTTTCATCTCACAGGAGGCTGTAAAAGAATTTATTGAGCCTGAAATAGATGAGTCTCTTCAAGAGGATGAAGAAGAAAATAAGGAGGATAGGAAACTTCAGGAGGAAAATAAAGAGAGAGCAGAAGAAGTAAGATTATTTGGTATTTGTTTTTCCTCCTAGATATATACATACATATATATGTTTTAGAGACAGAGTCTTGCTCTGTCACCCAGGTTAGAGTGCTGTGGTGTCATCATAGCTCACTGTAACCTCGAACTCTGGGGCTCAAATGATCCTCCTACCTCAGCTAGGACTACAGTCATGCACTACCATGCCTAACTAATTTTTAAAATTTTTAAAATAGAGATGGGATCTTGCTATGTTGCCCCGGCTGGTCTTGAACTCCTGGTCTCAAGTGATCCTCTTTACCTCGGCCTCCTAAAGTGCTGGTATTACAGATATGAGCCACCATGCCTGGACCCTTTATACACACACACACACACACACACATACACATATATATAGTGGGGGGAAATTATATATATATAGAGAGAGACACACACAGTGGAGAATAGAAGTAGTTGGTCTGGAGTGAACTCTTCAATTTCCTTCTTTTTCTCATATAGATTTAGTCAAACCTGCAGAAATATTTATCTTTGTCATTTTATTTTCAGAGGAAGGGATGTTCCTTTTCCCTTCTACATCCAGCCATTTCCCATTAGCCTCATTTATACCTATATTACCATTAACTACACAACCTACCTCTCACTCTGGTGCTATTTTTTTAGTCCTTCATTGCCACATTTTTCAGATAACACTTTGAAACTCCATATTTCCACTTCTTCAGCTCCCATTTCTGAGCTGCCTTTTGCCCTCCTCCCAGGCCCATCACCAGACCTCTCCTCCCTTTACCCTGTCTCAACCCCTGCAGGGGCATTTGTAGTAATAAAAGCCCCTCCTGGGATATTTGTAATAATAATAATAATAATAATAATACAAGGATTACCAAAACTTGAGTGCCTATCGTGAGTGATATACTTTGCACGTATTATCTCTTATCTATGCAACACAACTTCAAGGTATATATTATTGCCCCCATTTTACAGATAAGAGAACTGAAGCTCAGAGAGGTTGACTGACTTACCCACAATCATATAGCTGTAAGTGGCAGAACCAATATTCAAACCCAGTTAAGTCTGGCACAAGAGCCCTTGCTAATTCTTAGATTGACTACTACTGTCTTTGGCTTCTAAAACTCATGATTGCCTAATACTCTCTACAATGTCTTAATTTACTTCTCTGATGTGTTTCTTCTCTGTATATAGTTTAAGTGTTGGCATGACTCCAGGCTCTGAACTAGGTCTTCTACTCACTGCACAGGCAGGACAACAGAACAAAAATATTATGTAACACCCAAGCCTATTTCAATCATCATTTTCTGTTTTATTTCTGGTAAAGTGTTTGGTATATAGAAGGCACAGAATAAATGGAAATTGTCAGAGGTGTCCTAACTAGAGTGACTCCATCTTGAATAAAGTCCAGATAAAGCAAAACCTACTGGGTTACTTTCCCAGGGAATTGGACACTCTTAATCACAAGATGTTTATGGTTGAGGAAACAAGTTAATGAAAAAAGGCATTCTCAGTTTAAAAATGTGTTTCACTTTGAAGATAATGGTACTGGTACAGGAAAGGGGTCACGATGCAGACCCCAGGAGAGGGTTCTTGGATCTTGCACAAGAAAGAACTCAGGGCGAGTTTGCAGTCCAAAGTGAAAGCAAGTTTATTAAGAAAGTAAAGGAATAAAAGAACAGCTACTCCATAGACAGAGTAGACTTAAGGGCTACTGGTTGCCCATTTTCTTGATAATATCCTGAACAAGGGGTGGGTTATTCATGCCTCCCATTTTTAGACCATATACGGTAACTTCCTGACATTGTCATGGCATTTGTAAACTGTCATGGCGCTGATAGGAGTATAGCAGTGAGGACGACCAGAGGTCACTCTCGTGGCCATTGTCGTTTTGGTGGGTTTTGGCCTGCTTCTTTATTGCAACCTGTTTTATCAGCAAGGTCTTTATGACCTGTATTTTGTGCTGACCTTTTATCTCTTCCTATGACTTAGAACCATCTGGGGAGGCAGCCCAGTAGGTTTTAGCCTCATGGTACCCAGCTGCTCTTTAAGATGGAGTTTTTCTGGTTCATAAGTCTCTGATAGTACACTCATAAATTATTGCTGAAATCAACAGTTACATTAGAGAATAACAATACTAATAGCCTGTCACAAGCTGATCACCAGGCTTTATAATAAAGTACACTATTCCTAGCCTTAATATCCTATAAGCAAGCATTATGTTTATGTAACGGCATTTCTCCTCTTGCTTTCTGAGGATACCCTCCTCTGTAATAGAGTAATTTCTAACAAACTGCTTTTACTTTACTATACTCTGTGAGTCACCCTGAATTTTATCCTGTGTGAGATCAAAGAACCTGCTCTTGGGGTCTGGGATAAGACCCCTTTTCTGGTAACAAAACCGTTGCTACTACTACTACTACTACTACTGCCACTACTACTACTACTACCTGTAGACTTAGTTCAGCCCCTTTCCTGTCTATTTTACAAGCACCCGTTCAGCCTTTAAATATCATTTTCTCTGTTAATAATTCCTGAAGTACCTAGGAAGAATGCATGACCCTTTTCTGGGTGCACACAGCCTTTGGAACACACTTTTATGCTAACAGTAATCATGTTATACCATAATTATTCATTTTATTATCTATCTCTCCTACAGTACTGTCAGTTCCTGGAAGCTGGAAGAAATCCTCTTTGTTTTTCCCATAGTTATATCCTATTGTCCACACTCCCCATCCCACCAGTTTTTCACAGCGTTTGCTATGTGAAAGCCTTCAAAAATGCTTGTTGTCTGATTAAAGCAAATGAAAAATGTAAGCTTCCAACATGGTGCCAGGAAACTTGCTGGTGTGCCACTGTGTTACCCACCAGCTTGCTAACAGGTCCACGGGTTTCTGTGTTCCAGCAACCTTCAACATCTACAGAGGAGGAAAAACTAATTCGATTCATCGGAGAAGATGAAAATGTTCATTCCAAACCTCTATTTGAAACAGATGTGTTGTCTTCCTGGGTATGTATCTGAAATCCAACTAGGGAATTCAACACTATTTAACATTACACAAACACGATATGGTGCTGACATCACTTTTAGCTACTCCAAGGGGACCAGGGGTTCCTAAGTCATGTATTTTACAGATATTTTTCTTCCAACATAATTCCTGGAAAACTCATATTTTCACCTTAACTTTATAAAAGCTTCTCATTCTCATCTTTAAACCTCTTTTTTTTTTTTTTTTGAGACAGAGTTTTGCTCTGCCTCCCGGGTTCAAGAGATTCTCCTGTCTCAGTCTGTGGAGTAGCTGGGATTACAGGTGCCTGCCACCATGCCCAGCTAATTTTTGTATTTTTAGTAGGGATGGGGTTTCACCATGTTGGCCAGGCTGGTCTCAAACTCCCGAACTCAGGTGATCCACCCACCTCAGTCTCCCAAAGTGCTGGGATGACAGACGTGAGCCATTGCACCCGGCCTAAACCCCATTTTAACATCAGTATTTCATCTCTTTCCTTAGTTTAACAATCTCTTGGTCAGTATTTGACTAATTTTTAAACATTCATTTAGTAGACTTTGTTGAGAGCTGTGATAATAAGCACATACCCCTAAGAACAGTAACTGTCGGGAAACTGGAAACTTAGAGATAGTAGCTGTGGAAACTCAGCAAGAAAGCAGGTTTAAAATGTCTCCACAGAAGTTTGGTTGTAGGACCATGGTAGATTTCAGTCAGCCATTGATCAGTATCTTACTCTCTACAGAACACTGTGACTTTAGGAGTTTATGGATGGGCTTTATCCCTCTAATTCCCTAAAGTGGTGGTAACATTTTGTGTGTATGTTGACATTGTGCATTTTATTGGATTGGAGGATCAATAGATTTTGTCAAATTTCTCCATGCTAAAGTTAAGAACCATTTCATTATTAGGGGTGTGTGAGCCATAGGCTTTTGGCCCCCTAAAGATTTGCTGAAAAATCACTGGTGTGAGGCAAATTGATTAATAGGAGAAAAGGCATCTAAATTTGTTTAACATGTATACACGAGACCCTTCAGAATGAAGATCCAGTTTCCCAGTGAGTTATGGAAGCTCATATACCATCCTGGGGCCACAGTAAAGAATACAGACTGAGTATGGCTAGAAACAGGTTACCTTGGTGAATAAGGTTAGTGACAAGACTGGTTGAGAGAGAGAGAAAAGGAAGAAGCTTGGCTGGCAAAGGTGGCCTTGTTATGTAGATGAAGCCTCCCTCAGAGAAAAGAGATAATAATGTTTATTTTTAGATTTCGAAAGGCATCAGACTCTCACTCTCTCCTGGGTCCTGGAAAGGCATAGAAAGGGGAAGGGGTGGTAACTGCTTTAATGGAAATTCTCTACAGATGCAAATTTTTCCAACAAAAGACAGCTTTGCAAGGCCACTTTTGTTTCCTGGCCAGGCAGTAGCTATTTCAAAATACGTCAAATAAATATATTTTGGGGGCAATATATTTTAATTTCCTTCAGCACATTCTCCCAAAGTGGTGCCTTGGGAGACATCAGAGAACTTTGAACAAGTTTTAAAAATAATACATCACTATGTTGGTCACTAAGGCTGTGAGGCAAATATGTAAGAGGGAGCAGTGGGAATGGAATACAACGTCATGAGATTTTTTTTTTCTTTTTCTTTTTTGAGACAGAGTCTCACACTGTCACCCGGGCTGGAGTGCAATGGTGCGATCTCGGCTCACTGCAACCTCTGCCTCCCAAGTTCAAGCAATTCTCCTGCCTCAGCCTCCTGCATAGCTGGGATTACAGGTGCCCACCACCATGCCTGGCTAATTTTTTGTATTTTTAGTAGCAACGGGGTTTCATTATGTTGGTCAGGCTGGTCTTGAATTCCTGACCTTGTGATCCTCCCGCTTTGGCCTCCCAAAGTGCTGGGATTACAGGTGTGAGCCACCACGCCCAGCCGAGATTTTTTTAAAAGGGAGACAAAGACAACAGATAGCAGCTTTTTATCTGCTAACCACCACCAGTCCCAGCTACAAGCCCTCCTGCCTCAGACTTGGCTTTCCTAAAGTTAGACCTCTGGTATGCCGTCCAGGCTAGGCCCTGAAGCCAGGCAGGAAGCAGTCAGGAAACTAGGAGCGTGCAGCCTGGGACAAAACTGAGGAGCATCACACGTCTTTGATAGTGCGAGGTCCATTGCTCCCAGGTACTGCCATTGTGTGTGATACTGGCAGTGCCATATAGATAGCCTAGGTAAAGAGAACATGGACCAGTAAGGTCATCTCTAAGCTTTTGAAAATTTGCTGCTGCTACTATAGATCACTAAAAACCAAACTGTCTTGGTTCTGATTAACCAAAAAATCTGGAGAGAGGACTGAAATGCCACATCTGGATGTACGAGTACTTGCAAGTTGCTGGAAGCCAAGAAGAATCACATTCTTCCTGTGGAATGGTGGCTGGAGTACTGCACAAGTAGAAAGGGATCATGTGACTTCCCAGTGGGTCCCTCCTGCCCATTGCACAGACACAATCAATTATCTGGGAAAACAGCATTTCAGTAAAGAAAGAGTTTAGTTGACACGAAGCTGGCCACACCATGTAGGAGATGGAGTTACTACTCAGATCGATCTTCTTGAAGGCTCAAAGGTTAGGCTTTTTCCAAGATAGTTTGGTAGGCAGGAGGCCAGGGTGTGGCTGTTGCTTACTGGTTGGGGATGCGATCATGGGGTATGGAAAATGGTCCTCATGCACTGAGTCCATTTCTGGATGGGGGCCACAGGACTACTTGAGTTATGAGTCACAGTGGCACCATCCTGCTGTCAGAAACTTGAAAAGACATCTCAAAATACCAACCTTAGGTTCTATAATAATGATGTTATTTACAGGCGTAATTGGGGAAGTCGCAAATCTTGTGACCTCTGGAATAATGGCTGAATTCAGGTCCCTCTCATACTCCTAACTTGGTGGCCTTTCATTAGTTTTACAAGGGTAGTTTAGTTTTGGGGAAGAGCTATTATCATTTAAGCTTTGCCCCTGCCCCGGAATGAGCCAAGTCAGCGAGCCTGTGAGACTCAAGCAAGATGGAGTCAGCCCTGTCAGATTTATCTTACCATCATAATTTTGCAAAAGTGGCTTCAATCACCGGGCGCTTAAACAGAAGAGGCCTAATTGTGCTATTCTAGTAGGGGACGAGGCTGATTGATATTTGGGGATGTTGGTTCTCAGAGAATAAAGTTTCTTTGAACTAGCTTAGGATATTAGAGATTTGGCCCATGGGGTGGAGCTGGGGAAGGTGTGTCTTGATTTAGACTGCACTGCAGGACCTGTGGGGCAGGCTTCGTGTTCTTTCCATTCACAAAGCTGCTGGGGCTGGGGCTCCCTGTGGAAAGTTTAAGGTTTCCAAACTTTCACTGTAAGGTTTTCTTTTCTTTTTCTTTTTTTTTGTTTTTCCTTTATCCATTTTAACAGACACTCGCCTCTGGTCCTAAGAACAAGAATAACCATTTAGTAGGGATACAAGTCCAAGCCACCAGACCTATTGGGCAGCTGTACTCTGTCTTCCTGGTCTGAAAATACGACTCTCAGTGTTACCGGCACCATAGGTTCTTTTCTTGCAGTCTCCCAGGATAAAGACTACTAGGTATAGTAGCAAAGAGAAAGTTTATTTAGCTTCTGTACAAGAGAGCCAGTGACAAGAGAGGAGAAGGATTGGGCTGTTCCCCGAGGGTAGTGTGTGGTTTAGTTTTGTAGGGTTTTTCTATGGGGAAGGGTTATATCAGGGCATGTATAGGAGGGGTTTTTCTGGCACTTGCACAGTGGTTCATTGTGCTTCTTCATACATCATATGTAGCGTTAGCGTTTTAAATCTCCATCCCTGGGTGTGATTTTTAGATTAAAGTGAGGAGGGGGTAACTATGGGTTGGCATTGAAGTCTAACTGTGCATGCAGGGCTCCAGGGAAGTCCCTAGCCCTCTAAAGTAGGAGTTTGTTAATTAATCTTCTTGGGTCTTTTGTTACTGATTGGCTGAGAGTTAAATGAGCTAGAGCTTGAGTGAGGGGCTTTTTTTTTTTTTTTTCTTGATGGAGTCTTGCTCTGTTGCCCAGGCTGGAGTGCAGTGGTGCGATCTTGCTCACTGAAACCTTCGCCTGCTGGGTTCAAGTGATTCTTCTGCCTCAGGCTCCAGAGTAGCTGGGATTACAGGCATGCATCACCACGCCCAGCTAATTTTTGTATTTTTAGTAGAGACGGGATTTCACTGTATTGGCTAGGCTGGTCTTGAACTCCTGACCTTGTGATCCACCTGCCTCGGTCTCCCAAAGTGCTGGGATTACAGGTGTGAGCCACTGCACCCGGACAAGTGAGGGGCTTTTATCCTTTTCCTCTAGACCATCTTAAAATAAGGAACCAAGCAGCCTGCCTGGCTTATACGGGCAGTACATTTGATTGACACTGGGGAAGGAAAGAAAAAGCAAAGGAAGAGTTAGGGAAGCAGAAGCCTTGTGGTCTACAGATATAACTTACCATGCCCCTGGGAGCTCAGCTGGACAACAGCAAAGCTCCAAGAGATAGTTGAGTCCTGGGTTTCTAGTGAGAAGTCGCTCCAGACAACTAGAAAGCTAGGGACCTGAGCATGGAGAATTCCGGTTACTCCTAGTTTTCTCTCCTGTAAATGATTACAGTAGGGGATTTTCTAGCAGTTGTGATATGAGTGATATCTTAAGAAGAGTGGTGGTAAGTCATCATCAGGTTGGGCAGGTTACTTTCTTGACCTGAGCAAACAGGCCCCCTTCATGTGGTTACCTGGCAACCTAGCACCATAACAGAGGTCTGGACAATCCATTGTTTCAAACTACTTAGTTATCCAGGAGATAGGACTTTGTGGGGATTATACTCAAAGTGGGCATCCACTTACAAAAAAAAAAAAAAAAAAAAAAAGACCTGCCAGGCCATATACAAGCACAGCTACCCAGTTTGGCAGTGTGCTTGATTTTGCTGGTGAACTCAATGATCCCATTAAGCAGCATTAACTTTGACCCTGCCTTACTTGGAGGAAGGGCACTCTGCCTTTAGGTGTGGCCCAGTATAATCAGCCCTGAAAACTTATTACACAGCAACTCTGTGGCCTTCTTTTAATCCGAATCGTTCCAACATTGTTCCTATAGGGCAAACAGCTTGAATTCCGTAACATTTCAGCTGACTGATGGAGATATGGGATGACTACATTCAGCAGACTCTCCTAAGCGTCTACCAAAAATGCTGAGAGCTACAGTGGACCCTAACTACAAGTGCTTGTCAGTGTGAATAGGGTTGCCCATAAGTCTCCTGCCCTAACAAGCAATACATTAGAAATAATCTCACGCTCATCTTGAAGCTATGGGTCCTGGCTCTCTGTAAAGAGTTACAGTATATGAGAAAGATAGGGGATTTTGCTGGATCACCTATGAACTCTTTTGGAAGGGTGAGTGGGGGCCAGAAAATATTGCTGAAAATCAACAGTATTTTCTTTTTCTTTCTTTCTTTTTCTCTTTCTCTCTCTCTTTCTTTCTTTTCTTTTCTTTCTTTTTTTTTTTTGAGACAGAGTTTCGCTCTTGTTGCCCAGGCTGGACTGCAATGGCGCAATCTCGGCTCACTACAACCTCCACCTCCCCAGTTCAAGCAGTTCTCCTGCCTCAGCCTCCCAAGTAGCTGGGATTACAGGCATGCGCCACCATGCCTGGCTAATTTTGTATTTTTAGTAGAGACGAGATTTCAACATGTTGGTCAGGCTGGTCTCAAATTCCTGACCTCAGGTGATCCACCTGCCTCAGCCTCCCAAAGTGCTGTCACAGGTGTGAGCCACTGCGCCTAGCCCCAGCAGTATTTTCAACACAAGATTAGACTTTCTGCCTTTAACTCTGTCATTTTGGATGAAGGAGGCCCTTAGATGTCTGTGTTTTCCTCCCACAATGCCTTGTATCCCAGGCACAGGTATTAAGAGCAGTGATTGATTTACCCATTTTATAACAACATCAGGGAAGGGCAATTGAGATTGGTGGTTCCAGAAAATATGTCCAAAGCTGATAGGGAGCACCCAGTTCAACTAGGAGTCCAGAATTGAATCCAAGGAGCTGAATCTGTAGTGGGATATTCCCTGATGCACTCCCAAGCCGTAGAGATGCAACCCAAAGCCCATTAGTAGAGTCAAACCCCAGGAAGGCCAAGCTAAAAAATCTAAAGGCAGAATTGATGTCAGACGGAGACTAACTGGAAGCTACAGCACATAGGCACAAGCAAGGAGGGTCCGATGCAATTGATTCCAAGAGCTGCGTGGTCCATGCTTGTCTCTGTTATATAGTGAGTAAAAGAGCATAAAAGCCAGAGGAAGGTTTGGAGCCTGAGAAGAAGGCCTGTGGCAGTAACTGTAATTAGCCTTGAGACACCTGCATCAGTATATGGGTGATGCATGGGGGATTGCCATCTGGCACACGTAGAGGATGCTAGCAGCCCCACAACCAGCATTTCAGACTACGGGAATGTCCAAAATGTCATTTCAGACCACGGTTGGAAACTCTCCTATTGAAGGACTTGAAATGGACCACAAAACATTAATCTGTACTTGCCAGTATCAAAAGAAAGGGATGTTTTCCTAGCATATTGTAACTAAATTTATATCTATTGACAGAATGAGGAGAGAGTCAGAAGGCTCAAATGCACACAGGTAGTAGTAGACAATCCTGGTTTATCTTGGATTCCACCGATAGTTTTAGTTGTTTCATAGGACTGTAAACCATGTGTGGAATTCCAGTTCTAGAAGCCTCTGCTCTGAAACCCTTTCTTTTAGAAGAACAAATAAGTTAGTAGCGTGTGCCATGCAGGCACAGCCACATCACATACATTTGGTTCAGGGTGAAAAATGATAGTGTGTACTTTCCAAACAAGTTACCCAAAAGAAGCAGCAAAACAGAAAGAGAAAAATATGTGACAGAGAAAAGAAGAGTCTAATATCTAGCACAAAACTGAAGGAGTTGGCCAAGTGTGGTGGCCAGTGCCTATAATCTCAGAACTTGAGAGGCTGAAGCAGGAGGATCACTTGAGGCCAGGAGTTCAAGACCAGCCTGGGTAACATAGCAAGACCCAATCTCTACCAAAAAAATGAAAAATTAGCTGTGTATGGTGGTATGCACCTGTAGTCCCAGCCACTTGGGAGGCTGAGGTGGGAGGATTGCTTGAGCCTAGGAGGTCAAGGCTGCATGCAGTGAGCTATGATTATGCCACTGCACTGTAACCTGGGTGACAGAGCAAGATCCAATCTCTAAAAAAGAAAAAGAATAAATAAATAAATAAATAAATAAACAGTGAAGAGACTAACACAAGTTCTTTTCTCTTTTAGAAAAAGGTAGAGTGATATGATGGGATGTGTGAGTGAGGATGAGAGGCTTAGATGCAGGTTTGCTTTAGCCCACTGGATCATGCTGTGATTGTGGCAGGCTGTCCGCCCTCTTCTCTCTCCCCTTCCATCTATAATGTAGACTTTACCTTGTACTTGACTCTGCTTGGGAGACATGGATGAATGAGACTTTAAAAGTACACTGTTCTGGGAAAATGTTAATATTCAATTAAAAATATAGTTTTTGTCCTCTAAATTTCCTCTCTCACCTTCCTCTTATATAGAGTCAAAATAAATTAAAGAGGTTATCTTTTTTCCATATTTTCTTTGCCTGGTAAGATTTACATCTTCAGCTGATATTTATGAAGTTCCCTAAGGAATTTAAAGACTTAATTGGATTTTGCAAGGTGACATTCTTAGCGAAGTAAATTATTAGTAAGACAGATATACAAGTTAGTTTCCTTGATCTTTAACTTGACTTACAAAGAAACATGTTGACCCTTCTCCTTGTTTTTTAAATCTTTTTTTATTTCTCTGTTTCTTTTTGTTTTTATTGTTTCCCCTGCTGCTTCTTTACAATTCAAATCAAATTCTTATTCACCTGTAGCATGAATAATTTGGAAGCTTCTATGCTATCTGGCCACAGACAATCCCTATTTTTTTTTTTTTTTTTGTATTAAGGGTGTGCTTAACCATCTATTAGATAGATATGGTTAGTAGAAAAAGAATATTCTGGAAGGTTTGATCCAGAACTCCTGAAAAAGTAGAATACTAGTTGTTGAGACTGTCAGTTCATTCATATCTCATATTTCCTCTGTCAGAGAGAATCAGCTAAGCAAGGTACATTGGCCCAAAAATATCTTGAAGCAATGGCTGTAATTGAACATATGCAGGAGAAGTTACTGTAAGTATGAGTCAACACAAGGGTAAGAGGATGAAAATGGGCTGGCCAGAAGGCTTGACTGAGAAATTCATACTTTTTGGCTTCCCTTTGGCTCTCCTGCTTTCTGTATCCTCACTAGGGGGATGTGTATCTCCACATGTTCTGCTAGAGGCAGTAAACTATAGTGCCCTGGTGGGAACATCTTATCCATCCTTATCTACAGTGGAAAGATAGAGGAAGTCAAAGTATTTGTGTGTGTTGGAGGGGGGTGTTAGAGTGATCCAATTCAATATGTTTCTAAGAGATGACTTAGGGAAATAGATGGAACTAGGAGAAACTATTGTGCTTGGGAAAGAATGTTACATATCTCAAAGAGTAGAAAGGGCGATATAGTTAAAATGGCTGGGGATGCCAGGAGAAGAGCATAGCCATGTAGACATATAATGTGCTGTAGTAGCTAAGAAGCACATCTCATGCTGGTTTCCTTGATTGCAAAAATTTGGTTTCAGAAAAGAAGGGACTCTGTTGAATTTAGTTTGTTGGATCACATCAATTAAGAGAAGCCAAAATTAACTCTTGAAAGGGAGTTCCCTGGCCATTGATGGAGAATTCCAGATACCCCAAATCAGATTTTATTAAGAAATGATAAATATATTCTTAAATAGCAGCATGATTTCTACTCTGACATTAGCATTCAGAGTCGCTTCTGGGCCCCCATTTCTCAATCAATCATTGATACTGTTGCTTCCCTTATTTCTACCCTTCAGACACGTTCATCTAATCTCACTGCCTTTTTAGAAAATGAGTTTCTAAGTCAAAAATACTTTTTCAACCCTTTCTATTTGGTTGTGTTTCTTCCGTATCAGGGAGGTTGAAAAGAGAGCCAGACAGGCAGAGGAAAAGTTTGAAGATACATATGAGAAACTTCATCATACCCTTATAAAAAATAAAGATCTAGAGGAATTAGTCATGACATCAAGAAAGGAGTCTAAAGGAGAGAAAGAAAATGAAGACAAAAGAGAAGTAAAAGAAGAAGAAGAAGTTAGGTCAGCAGAAGATTCCTCAAAATCTCCAAAGAAGGGTAAGTATTGCTTCATATTTTGCTTTATTTAGGTTATATTTATGAAAGAAAATTTGACTGGGCCACAAATATTGTAGAAGAACATTAATATATTTGGTGCTAATCTACTAGTTTATACTTCTCATAGGAATGTGCAAATTTTAATCACATAACCATCTTATTCAGACAACTCACAAAAAGGAAAACCAAATGAGTAACAACTGCGAATGAATAAACTAACTCAGATACAATTTTTATTTACAAAACTGGCGAAGGTTTTTTTTTTTTTATACTTTAAGTTCTGAGGTATAGGTGTACAATGTGCAGGTTTGGTACATAGGTATACATGTGCCATGTTGGTTTGCTGCACCCATCAACTCATCATTTACATTAGGTATTTCTCCTAATGCTATCCCTCCCCCAGCCCCTCACACCCTGACAGGCCCTGGTGTGTGATGTTCCCCGCCCTGTGTCTAAGTAATCTAAGTAATCTCATTGTTCAATTCCCACCTATGAGTGAGAACATCTGGTGTTTGGTTTTCTTCCTTGTGATAGTTTGCTGATAATGATAGTTTCCAGCTTCATCCATGTCCCTGCAAAGGACATGAACTCATCCTTTTCTACGGCTGCATAGTATTCCATGGTGTATATGTGCCACATTTTCTTTATCCAGTCTATGATTGATGGACATTTGAGTTGGTTCTAAGTCTTTGCTATTGTGAATAGTGCCACAATAAACATACGTGTGATGTCTTTGTAGTAGCATGATTTATAATCCTTTGGGTATGTACCCAGTAATACAATTGCTGGGTCAAATGGTATTTCTAGTTCTAGATCCTTGAGGAATTGCCACACTGTCTTCCACAATAGTTGAGCAAATTTGCACTCCTGCCAACAGTGTAAAAGTGTTCCTATTTCTCCACATCCTCTCCAGCATCTGTTGTTTCCTGACTCTAATGATTACCATTCTAACTGGCGTGAGATGGTATCTCACTGTGGTTTTGATTTGCATTTCTCTGATGACCAGTGATGAGCATTTTTCATATGTCTGTTGGCTGCATAAATGTCTTGTTTTGAGAAATGTCTGTTCATATCCCTTCCCCACTTTTTGATGGGGTTGTTTGTTTTTTTCTTGTCAATTTGTTTAAGTTCTTTGTAGATTCTGGATATTAGCCCTTTGTCAGATGGATAGATTGCAAAAATTTTCTCCCAATCTGTAGGTTGGCTGTTCACTCTGCAGATAGTTTCTTTTCCTGTGCAGAAGCTGTTTAGTTTAATTAGATCCCATTTGTCTATTTTGGCTTTTGTTACGGTTGCTTTTGGTGTTTTAGTCATGAAGTCTTTGCCCATGCCTATGTCCTGAATGGTATTGCCTAGGTTTTCTTCTAGGGTTTTTATGGTTTTAGGTCTTATATTTAAGTCTTTAATCCATCTTGAGTTAATTTTTGTATAAGGTGTAAGGAAGGGTTTCAGTTTTAGCTTTCTGCATATGGCTAGCTAGTTTTCCCAACACCATTTATTAAATAGGGAATCCTTTCCCCATTTCTTGTTTTTGTCAGGTTTGTCAAAGATTAGATGGTGGTAGATGTGTGGTGTGATTTCTGAGGGCTCTGTTCTGTTCCATTGGTCTATATATCTGTTTTGGTACCAGTACCATGCTGTTTTAGTTACTGTAGCCTTGTAGTATAGTTTGAAGTCAGGTAGCATGATGTCTCCAGCTTTGTTCTTTTTGCTTAGGCTTGTCTTGGCTATGCAGGCTCTTGTTTGGTTCCACATGAAATTTAAAATAGTTTTTTCCAATTCTATGAAGAAAGTCAGTGGCAACTTGATGGGGATAGCATTGAATCTACAAATTACCCTGGGCTACTAGTATGGCCATTTTCATGATATTGATTCTTCCCATCCATGAGCATGGAATGTTCTTCCATTTGTTTGTGTCCTCTTTTATTCCCTTGAGCAGTGGTTTGTAGTTCTCCTTGAAGAGGTCCTTCACATCCCTTGTAAGTTGGATTCCTAGGTATTTTATTATCTTTGTAGCAGTTGTGAATGGGAGTTCACTCATGATTTGGCTTTCTGTTTTTCTGTTATTGGTGTATAGGAATGCTTGTGATTTTTGCACATTGATTTTGATCCTGAGACTTTGCTGAAGCTGCTTATCAGCTTAAGGAAATTTTGGGCTCAGACGATGGGGTTTTCTAAATATACAATCATGTCATCTGCAAACAGAGACAATTTGAGTTCCTCTTTTCCAAACTGAATACCCTTTATTTTTTTCTCTTGCCTGATTGCCCTGGCCAGAACTTCCAATACTATGTTGAATAGGCATGGTGAGAGAGGGCATCCTTGTCTTGTGCTGATTTTCAAAGGGAGTGCTTCCAGATTTTGCCCATCCGGTATGATTTTGGCTGTGGGTTTGCCATAAATAGCTCTTATTATCTTGAGATATGTTCCATCACTACTTAGTTTATTGAGAGTTTTTAGCTTGAAGTGCTGTTGAGTTTTGTTGAAGGCCTTTTCTGCATCTATTGAGAAATCATGTGGTTTTTGTCACTGGTTCTGTTTATGTGATGGATTACATTTATTTATTTGCATATGTTGAGCCAGCCTTGCATCCCAGGGATTTAGCCGACTTGATCGTGGTGGATAAGCTTTCTGATGTGCTGCTGGATTTGGTATGCCAGTATTTTATTGAGGATTTTCACATCGATGTTCATCAGGGATATTGGCCTAAAATTCTCTTTCTTCCTTTTTTTTTTTTTTTTTTTTTTTTTTTTTGAGACAGAGTCCCGCTCTGTCACCCAGGCTGGAGTGTAGTGGCTGGATCTCAGCTCACTGCAAGCTCCGCCTCCCGGGTTTATGCCATTCTCCTGCCTCAGCCTCCTGAGCAGCTGGGAACACAGGCGCCTGCCACCTCACCTGGCTAGTTTTTTATATTTTTTAGTAGAGACGGGGTTTCACCGTGTTAGCCAGGATGGTCTCGATCTCCTGATCTCGTGATCCGCCCATCTCGGCCTCCCAAAGTGCTGGGATTACAAGCTTGAACCACCGCGCCCGGCCAAAAATTCTCTTTCTTTGTTGTGCCTCTGCCAGGTTTTGGTAACATGATGATGCTGGCCTCATAAAATAAGTTAGGGAGGATTCCTTCTTTTTCTATTAATCAGAATAGTTTTAGAAGGAATGGTACCTGCTCCTCTTTGTACCTCTGGTAGAATTTGGCTGTGAATCCATCTGGTCCTGGACTTTTTTTGGTTGGTAGGCTATTAATTATTGGCTCAATTTCACAACCTGTTATTGGTCTATTCAGAAATTTGACTTCTTCCTGGTTTAGTTTTGGGAGGGTGTATGTGTCCAGGAATTTATCCATGTCTCTAGATTTTCTAGTTTATTTGCGTAGAGGTGTTTATAGTATTCTCTGATAGTAGTTTGTATTTCTGTGGGATCGGCAGTGATATACCCTTTATCATTTCTTATTGCATCTATTTGATTCTTCTCTCTTTTCTTCTTTATTAGTCTTGCTAGCAGTCTATCTATTTTGTTAATCTTTTCAAAAAACCAGCTCCTGGATTCATTGATTTTTTTGAAGAGTTTTTTATGTCTCTATCTCCTTCAGTTCTGCTCTGATCTTAGTTATTTCTTGCCTTCTGCTAGCTTTTGAATGTGCTTGCTCTTGCTTCTCTGGCTCTTTTAATTGTGATGTTAGGTTGTCAATTTTAGATCTTTCCTGCTTTCTCTTGTGGGCATTTAGTGCTATAAATTTCCCTCTACACACTGCTTTAAATGTGTCCCGGAGATTCTGGTACATTGCGTTTTCATTCTAATTGGCTTCAAAGAACATCTTTATTTCTGCCTTCATTTTGTTATTTACCCAGTAGTCATTCAGGAGCAGGTTTTTCAGTTTCCATGTAGTTGTGTGGTTTTGAGTGAGTTTCTTAATCCTGAGTTCTAGTTTGATTGCACTGTGGTCTGAGAGACAGTTTGTTGTGATTTGTGCTCTTTTACATTTGCTGAGGAGTGTTTTACTTCTAATTATGTGGTCAATTTTAGAATAAGTATCATGTGGTGCTGAGAAGAATGCATATTCCGTTGATTTGGGGTGGAGAATTCTGTAGATGTCTATTAGGTCTACTTGGTCCAGAGCTGAGTTCAAGTCCTGGATACCCTTGTTAATTTACTGTTTCATTGATCTGTCTAATATTGACAGTGGGATGTTAAAGTCTCACACTATTATTGTATGGGAGTCTAAGTCTCTTCATAGGTCTCTAAACCCTTGCTTTCTGAATCTGGGTGCACCTGTATTGGATGCATATATATTTAGGATAGTTAGTTCGTGTTGTTGCATTGATCCCTTTACCATTATATAATGGCCTTCTTTGTCTCTTCTGATCTTTGTTGGTTTAAAGTCTGTTTTATCAGAGACTAGGATTGCAAACCCTGCTTTTCTTCTGGCTTTCCATTTGCTTGGTAGCTCTTCCTTCATCCCTTTATTTTGATCCTGTGTGTGTGCTTGCACATGAGATGGGTCTCCTGAATACAGCACACTGATGGGTCTTGACTCTTTATCCAATTTGCCAGTCTGTGTCTTTTAATTGGGGGCATTTAGCCCATTTACATTTAAGGTTAATATTGTTATATGTAATTTGATCCTGTCATTATGAGGCTAGCTGGTTATTTTGACTGTTAGTTGATGCAGTTTCTTCATGGCATCGATGGTCTTTACAATTTGGCATGTTTTTGCAGTGACTGGTACTGGTTGTTTCTTTCCATGTTTAGTGCTTCCTTCAGGAGCTCTTGTGAGGCAGACCTGGTGGTAACAAAATCTCTCATCATTTGCTTGTCTCTAAAGGATTTTATTTATTCTTCACTTATGAAGCTTAGTTTGGCTTGATATGAAATTCTGGGTTGAAAATTCTTTTCTTTAAGAATGTTGAATATTGGCCCCTACTCTCTTCTGGCTTGGAAGGTTTCTGCCAAGAGATCTGCTGTTAGTCTGATGGGCTTCCCCTTGTGGGTAACCCAACCTTTCTCTCTGGCTGCCCTTAATATTTTTCCTTCATTTCAACCTTGGTGAGTCTGAAAATTATGTGTCTTAGACTTGTTCTTCTCAAGGACTATCTTTGTGGTGTTCTCTGTATTTTGTGAATTTGAATGTTGGCCCGCCTTGCTAGGCTGGGGAAGTTCTCCTGGATAATATCGTCAAGAGCGTTTTCCAACTTGGTTCCATTCTCCCTGTTACTTTCAGGTACACCAATCAAACATAGATTTGGTCTTTTCACATAGTCCCATATTTCTTGGAGGCTTTGTTCATTTCTTTTCACTGTTTTTTCTCTAATCTTTTCTTCTCATTGTATTTCATTAATTTGTTCTTCAATCACTGATATCCTTTCTTCTGCTTGATCTAATTGGCTATTGAAGCTTATGTATGCTTCATGAAGTTCTCATGCTGTGTTTTTCAGCTGCATCAGATCGTTTATATTCTTCTCTACACTGGTTGTTCTAGTTGGCTATTCATCTAACCTTTTTTCAAGGTTTTTAGCTTCCTTGTGATGGGTTAGAATATGCTCCTTTAGCTGGGAGATGTTTGTTATTACCCACCTTCTGAAGTCTACTTCTGTCAACTCATCAAACTCATTCTCCATCCATTTTTGTTCCCTTGCTGGTGAGAAGTTGTGATCCTTTGGAGGAGAAGAGGCATTCTGGTTTTCGGAATTTTCAGCCTTTCTGCACTGGTTTCTCCCCATCTTTGTGGTTTTATCTACATTTTGTCTTTGATGTTGGTGACCTATGTATGGGGTTTTGGTGTGGATGTCCTTTTTTTTTTTGATGTTGATGCTATGCCTTTCTGTTTGTTAGTTTTCCTTCTAACAGGTCCCTCAGCTGCAGGTCTGTTGGAGTTTGCTGGAGGTCCACTCCAGGCTCTGTTTGCCTGGGTATCATCAGGGGAGGCTGCAGAGTAGCAAATATTACTGCCTGATCCTTCCTCTGGAAGCTTCGTCCCAGAGGGGCACCTGCCAGATGCCAGCCAGTGCTCTCTTGTATGAGGTGTCTGTCGGCCCCAACTGGGAGGTGTCTCCCAGTCAGGCTACATGGCAGTCAGGGATCCACTTGAGGAGGCAGTCTGTCTTTTATCAGAGCTAAATCACCATGCTGGGAGAACTGCTGCTCTCTTTAGAGCTGTCAGGCAAGGACATTTAAGTCTGCTAAAGCTGTGCCCACACCTGCCCTTCCCCCATGTGCTCTGTCCCAGGGAGATGACAGTTTTTTCTATAAGTCCCTGACTGGGGCTGTTGCCTTTTCTTCAGATATGCCCTGCCTAGAGAGGTAGAATCTGGAGAGGCAGTTGGCCTCACTGAGCTGCGGTGGGCTCCACCTGGTTTGAGCTTGCTAGTGGGTTTGTGAGCATAAAACCACCTACTCAAGCCTCATCAATGGCAGACGCCCCTCCTCCTGCCAAGCTCCAGCATCCAAGGTCTATCTCAGACTGCTGCCCTAGCAGCAAGAATTTCAAGCCAGTGGATCTTAGCTTGCTGGGCTCTGTGGGTGGGGGACCCGCCAAGCGAGGCACCGGAGGGAATCTTCTGGTCTGCGGCTTGTGAAGACCATGGGAAAAACATAGTATTTTGGCAAGAGTGTACTGTTGCGCCTGGTACAGTCTCTCATGGCTTCCCTTGGCTAGGAAAGGGAAATCCCCTGACCCCTTGCACTTCGTGGGTGAGGTGATGTCCTGCCCTGCTTCAGCTCGCCCTCCATGGGCTGCACCCACTGTCCAGCCAATCCCAATGAGATGAACCAGGTACCTCAGTTGGAAATGCAGAAATCACCTGTCTGCTGCGTCGATCTCGCTGGGAGCTGCAGACCAGAACTGTTCCTATTCGGCCATCTTGCCAGAAAATCCAATTTTTTTTTTTAAATAAAAGAAAACAATGCTGATTAGAAGTGGCAACATATAATAGCTATACAGATGATACTTGTGGGTAGACAAACACATACGACCATTTTAGAAAATAATTCAATAGTATGTGTGGATATCCCTTTAAAACATGCATATATTTATAACAGATGCATGATAATATATGCATAATAATTTCACACTTGAGAATCTTAATAATCCTAAATACACAAGATTAATACACAAAGATGTTCAGTGTATCATTGTGTATAATAGAAAAAATAGAAACAACCTGTTGTTCAATCATGAAAGATTAAATAAATCATGCTGTATCAATATACATAAATATTACACAACTATTAAAATAGCATTTAAAGGAGTTTTTAGTGACATGGGAAATTTTTATGTTAACTGTCAAATGCAAGAAACAGGATATGACATTTTTTTTTTTTTTGAGACAGAGTCTCACTCTTGTTGCCCAGGCTGGAGTGCAATGGCACGATCTCGGCTCACTGCAACCTCTGCCTCCTGGGTTCAAGCAATTCTGCCTCAGCCTCCTGAGTAACTGGGATTACAGGCACGCACCACCATGCCCGGCTAATTTTTGTACTTCTAGTAGAGACGGGGTTTCATCATGTTGGCCAGGCTAGTCTCAAACTCCTGACCTCAGGTGATCCGCCCGCTTCAGCCTCCCAAAGTGCTGGGATTACAGGCGTGAGCCACCGCACCCGGCCAGGATATGATATCATTTTGATGTTATGTTTATTTTATGTTAAATATCAAATTCAAGAAACAGCATATGACATCATTTTTTTAAAGGCAAAAAAAAAAAGACCAGAAAGAAATATGCCCAAATATTGACGGACATTGTCTCTGGGTGATAGAGGTTTGTAGGAAGTTTTATCTTTATTTTTGGCACGTGTTTGACTTCATATGATTTTTAATGCTACTTTATGTTATAGGGAGAGGAATATAATTTTTCATTTTCTTATTTCTAATTAGTGCTGCAATCTGCCCACAAGCAGTTCTCAATATTTCTAATATTAGAGGCTATTTTTTAATTTTTGCTTTCATCTCCAACCTGTGCTCTGTTCCCAGGACAGTTCCTGGTACAAAGGATAGTACTAGAAAGACATCTGCTTTCCGTTTTTCTCTGTCACCCCTATCTCCACCTACCCCTCAGCAAAAGCAGTGAAGTTAGCCAGCTGCTCGCAGCCCCGGCCCTAGGCACAGGGACGTTAACCCTAGAGAGTGCGAATTCATTTTTTCTACTCCTTTCAACTCTGAACTGGTGAAAATGTTATTTATTACAAGTCTGACGATCAATCCTTTAGTTTTACATTTGAGTATATGTGAGAGTTTTCATGAATTTTAAAATTTCATCTTCTTATATTCTGAATGTAGTTTTATCCTGATAATTTGAAAACTAGACCTTTTCTAGATTTAGGAAGATCAATAGGCAAACCGTCCAAAAGCCCTACTTGTTAAACTGGAGAGGTTATCTCAATATGGAATGTGTGACTTTACTTTTGTCCATTCCCATGAAGGTCTTGAGGATTCTGTTAAATCCAGAACTGAGAAGTTTTCATTATTTTAGGTACAGGATAGCTACATAAAGTTAGTTCCCAGCCTGCAAACAGTAATCTACACAGACGCCCAGCCACCCTTCTCCCTCCTTCCAGAAACCACCAGCAAAATCATTGCCAGGGGGCTCTGAAGTGGAGGATGAGATGCCTTGCAAAGCCTGAGGAGAGCTGCCTCCTACTCACGGCAGTTCCTGTGCCCTGCGAGGGACCAGAAAATCCATAGGTTAAATCCAACCTTAGAGTTAGCAGGTAGCCCCTTGTAAAAAATGCAGATATCTCTGGAGCAATCTGGCACTGCTATATTTGTATATGTTAGTGCAATAAAATCATTTTTTTTCCTGAGGGTTGTGCAGTGAAGGAATAGAAAATTATATTGTGGTAAGAAAATTATATTGTGGTAACAGCAGGAGCCTTGTGCATGCTGAGAAAAGAGAAGACCTGGACAGAGTAGGGGATATATTTATTTTTATTTTTATGTCAGTATTTTTAATAATTAGCAAATCACTGTGCTCTGAGCTGTGACTGAAAAAAGGAATCAAGAGGGAAATTTGCAAAGATGAATATGGCTTAGTCCTTGATCTCAATGGGGTCTACAGTTGGGTGTGGGGAAGTTACACTAACAGTAATACAAAGTGCAAATAATAATACAAAGGCAACCACAGGTAGGACGGAGATGGCAGCAGCCAGTCTGAAGGATTCAAATTGGGAAGCAGAGTGTCACCGGGCTGCTTTTCACGTGCATGTTGGGGAGAGCAGGCTTGATGACCAGAGGCCTTCTGCACCATCCTAGGGATGGAGCTTGTGTAAGGTCTGTGCACAGGAGCCTGGAGAGAAAGGGTTGGGGAGACAACAGAAGGGCTCAGGAATGGTTAAGGGAGGATTCTGAAGACTGTTTCCATTTGATTTTTTTTTTTTTTTTTTTTTTTCCAAGCTTTGATTTTTGCCAAAGGGAAGGAGGAGATGTTCTTCTTCTTTCTCTTCTTCACTCCTTGACCACATTCTCTCCTGCCCCAGGACCCAGAACTCAAACAGTTAACTGACCACACTTGAACTTGGGAAATGCATTCTGAATGCCAATAACCAATTTAGAGTCAAATTTGTGGCACATAGCTTATTTGTAGCTTGAGGGTTACTCAGGCAGAAAAACTGCTTTGTAAAATTAAAAACCCTTAGTAAATATAAGATATTATTACTACGATATTCTAATTGTTTTTGTCTTTTTAGAGGTACCACACAAAGAGGGTGCTCTCAACATTAAATCCAGAAACCGAACTAAATCCAATGACAAAACAAAACCCAAGTAATGTCCCCAGAGCTCTGGGGTTCACAGTGGCTCTATCCACTGAACGCAGCCCAGATATCACTGTGTTATAGAGCTGATGTGGCTCAGTTGCAGGGACTCCCTTTGTAATAGCTGCTAGAAAAGCCATAACATGCAACCCAAGAGCACTTTCTCTTTAAAAGTCGCAGCAATGGCTGGAGGGAGTCAGACGCATTAGCTCACTTCCCACATTGAAAATAGCTTGTGCAAAATTTGCTAGCCTCTTCAACTGATTTCCTAACAGAGGTCTGTGAAATGTCAGTTTATCTCAAGAAAATAATGCTTTTTGAAGACTTTGAACTCTGCGGACAAGACTGGCAAATAAAAAGCATTAGTTTTCAATCTAAAAGAGAAGATCTAGGCTGGGCACGATGGCTCACACCTGTAATCCCAGCACTTTGGGAGGCCAAGGTGGGAGGATCACTTGAGGTCAAGAGTTCGAGACCAGCCTTGCCAACATGGCAAAACCCCATCTCTACTAAAACACGGGAATTAGCCAGGCATGGTGGTGCGCACCTGTAGTCCCAGCTTACTCAGGAGGCTGAGGCACAAGAAACGCTTGAACCCAGGAGGTGGAAGTTGCAGTGAGCTGAGATTGCGCACTGTACTCCAACCTGGGCAACAGAGCAGACTCCATCTCAAAAAAGAAAGAAAAGAAAAGAGAAAATCTTGACGATGCTCTTAGTTTTCTGTAGCATTTTTAGATTTCTTATGATTTCTGGCATTTTTATGATTAATCTGATCTTTGCAATAACCCTACAAAGTAAGTGGAGGAGATATTGTTATTCCCATTTCTCAGAAGATAAAACTGAGGCCCAGTGAGTATAAGACACGGTCACAGAACTGATTGGTGTCAGAGCCCCCAGCTCACTGGACTCATGTCTAGACTGTTTCACAACAGCGGAGGGCCATCAGGCCATTGCTCAGAAGGTTTCCTTCATAGGGGCCTGTGTTGCCAAAGATTCACCCAGAGTCTCCATTTCTTGCTTTTACTGTCTCATTTGTCTGCTCTGTTCATGAGCCTGAATCCATCTAGGCACAAGAGATGGACTAACCTGCAAAAATCAGTTGCAAGTGACAACTGGATGTTCCGGGCAGTCACTCAGCAAGGGTTCCCTGTTGCTTCACTGCTCCTGGCTCATTGGCCTTTGCTCTTATTTCTGAACACCTGTGCCAAGATTTCTACACCTGTGTTGACTCCACATATTTGGTGTTTCTTTGGGTTTTGCTCCTAGAATTTTAGACCTTTACCTGTTCTTCCAGCCTCAGAAATCCCCTGACTCTAGAGTCCCCATCTTTATTTAAGCCAACCCTGGCCAGGCCTGCCATTGGCCATCATTAAACTGTGTGAGGAATGGGTTTCAACATTCCTTAGTATATACCTAAGACTACTAGATGGAGTCTGGTCAGTTCCAATCTTTACCTCTGGGAAAAGAAAACATGAAATTCTTCAGAAACTTGGCAGTGCTCCTGGCCCAAATGACAGACGAGCTGAAGCTGTTGGCTCGTGATTATGGCTGCTGCCTGACGAAGCAGAGCCAGCCTTATCTTTGCTCCTTCCCAGAGAACTTCCTGGATAGCTCTAGAAAATTTGGGGACTTTTTGTGGGGTTGCAGAATAATTTTCATTAATTTTCCACTTTGCAGGCATGAGTTGTCATTTCCATATAAATCAGTAGGCCCCATCCCTGAACATGAGCCTTGTCCCTTAGAATGTGCCAAATACCATGTCAGCTCCATTGCTAGAAGGCTTAGTCTCTAAATTCCAGAGTTATATCTGCTGCCACTACAATTAGAATGAGGTGATTGGCATAATGGACCTACATTAGCTGAGGTGGTTTTGTTACAAGCCACCTACTCTTACAAGCCCATGAAAAAGGATAATGTATTGAAAGGATGCTGGGGGGCTTCAAGGATTTGAAGGGAAGTTTTGAAGAGCTAGGCTAGGAACAGACAGGAACCAGCTAGTTTTAGGTCAGACAAAATAGCTCCTTCACCATCTTGCTCCAGTACTACCACCAAAACACCAATCATTTACTTCATCCTTACATTATTCTGCCAAAGTCTCAGTCCCAAGACAGAGAAAGGCTACCCTGTGGTCACAAACCTCCCCATGGATGAACCAGGGATGGTGAGAAGACTTCAGAGATGATCTCTCTGGCTTCCTTAAAGCGAACGAAGGACACCTTGTGGTGCTGTTCCACTAAGATGGGACACACTATAGGGAAAGGAAATCAGGGTGGGGTTAGGAAGGCATAATGAGTGTTTGGTGGTTAAAAAAAAAAAAAAAAAGTATGCCCCAGGGAGGGTACCTGCACTGCCGCTGTCTGCAAGTTAGCCTGGCCAGTTCCACTCTCCCAAGTAACTGCTTTGTGGGAAGGTTTAGATAGTCCTTGAGACCCTGCTACACCTTCCTAGGGTGTCCCTGAAGTGGTCTCCCAAGCAGAGTGGAGGGAGGAACTTTTGCTGCTCATCACTGGCAGTCAGGCTGCCGAGTGAGGCTGTTGTGCTTGCGTATGGGAGACTAGCCATTTTGTGCTTAGATGTCCAGACCGAGCCATGCTGTCCATTTTTCTAGAAAGCTGCCCTGGCCCTTCAGAGAGAGGAAACTGGTTAGCCTCATCACACTCCTTTGTGTCCCAGCCCCCAATCTAAGTGGCGACATGTTCCATGTCCTGTCGTGCCAAGTTGGTACTGTTTTGGGGGTGCATACCATAGTGTGCTTAAGGATCTTAGAAAGCTTAGCGGACAGGCCCCCTCAACCACCAGGCCTGGCTCTTCACCACATACCCACACCAACTCAGTGCATGTGGGCTCCAGGAGATTCTCCCCTGAGAGATCTGGTCCCACTCACATAATTGGTCTCACTGACTTGACTATGGTCAGGTCACTTGTCTGCTACCTTGTAGCTTCAGTGACTGCACTTTCTTCTTGTCCTTGGCCTTTCCTAGCTGGAGGTCAATGACCCAGATACTACCTGGGAAACATATCTTGCATTTCACTTTTAAAGCCTGCTGGAAATTCTCTTTGCAGGCCCCAAAGCGTTAGATCACTGTCTGTCTATTTGTGGAATCAAATAAGTATCTATCTACCAGCAAGTATTTCCCCACAGGAAGCAGAGGAGTTTCTCTGAAATTAGGAATAAAACTGCTGTAGCCCTGCTGCATAGGCCCTGCATACCTGCAAAACTGTAGTGCTTGCTATCTGAGCCTGAGGCTGAGGCATTCTGTAGCTATATTGATATGAAGCTGTGTCTAGGATTCATCAGGACTTCCATCACTGCCTCAGAAAAATAGAGAGCTCATTCTAGCCAGGTCTGCCACAGCCTCAAGGCAATCTCCCATTCAGGATTGCTAAGCAAGTCCACTAATCCCTCTGACCTCAAAGATGAACTATGCAGAGTGCAGGTTTTCGAGAAGTGCAACTTGTCTAAAATGATGCAACAAAGAACATGTAAGGCAGCCTTCCAGAAGTTCCCTAAGCAGTCTCATTATACAGCAATGTGCCATTCTGCCAGGACAATGCTTCTAGAATGTCCAGTGAAAGGGCACCTGCAAGACTGCAGTGGCTTGTGTCTGTTTGGAGGGCATCTCTTGTATTTGCAAGGTTTGGGTCCCACCAGCACCTGACCTGGCGGAGTTATCCTTTAGGCCTCCTCTAGGCCAGCTTGAGAAACACTTTTGAAAGTCTGAAGATTAGGAGTTTCCATGATCTGTCTTGCCAAGGTAAACTGATTTTTAGAAGGCAAAATGTCCCCACCCCTACCCTGTACCCAGAAGTCTGACAGATCCTGGAGTTCACATGGTACTACTGGTAATTCATCTCTCATTTTCCACTCTGGCCATCCAGTCAAAGCCAGGCAAGAAAGAAAGAAAGGGGGATTGTCTGAGTTTTGGCTGTAACTATTGCCCACCAAGAGGAAAATCGTTTCTGTCCTGTTTTTGCTCTACTATGATCCCGAACAGCTGTGCACTTTGAAACAAATGCTTGTTATATCATGGTGGGAGTCAAAGACAGGAGGCCATATGTGCAAGTTCTAAAGCTGGTTCTGTCCGAGAACGACCACCCTGGGAGCAGGCACTGATGGCCATCAGGGCTGCCTTTGACACATGGAGGCAACATGCGGAGGGGCCAGCAGGCTCTTGTTTGGATGCAGCCTGATGGCTGTCATTTATTGCTACTGAGGTAAAACCAGAATAATAGTCATCACCATTATTTATTAAACATTTACCTTGTGACCTTGTGCAAGCATTGTGCTAAGCATATCATATGCATTATCTTATTTAATCACAATTCTGTGAGGTGGATCCTGCTTTTATCCCCATTTATACACAGGATTAGTAATATGTCCAAGGTTAAACAGTTAGTAAATGGTAGAGCCTGAATCAAATCTAATATGTCTGAGAGCAGACCCCAAGCTCCCAGCTATCGTGCTGTAATGTCTTTCCAAGCCCAGAAGAAGCCGTTGGAAGTGTGTTGATTACCTCTCTTTTAAAGGATTTGGCTTCCATATCCTTTACTTAATGCTCAGCTCAGCTACTGTGCAAAAGCCAGAATTATTGGAACCTCATAATTCCAATAGACTCTCTGCCGAAGAACATTGTAGTGGCCAGGAACAGTCAATCAAGGAGATACATACTTACTCAGAGCCATTCAGACATGGTCCCCAAGGATGTGGAATGCAGGGGTATTGGCAGAATGACCTGCTGAGCCTTCTAGATAGGAAAGTCCAAACTGCAGAGCCTGCGTTGCACCCTAATGCTACTGGTGAGCCATGGTGGCCCTTGAAATTCTAAGGAAGGCCTTCAAAGCCTCCATAGGGCACATTTCTGATGATTTTGAGCGCACCAATCGGCAGTATACCAGTCCTTAAGCTAGCTGCTTGCATAATAAATTCAGGTCTGAATACACCAATGCCACATCACTGTCAGCTCCAAATGCCCTGGAACACCATCGTCATAGATTGTGCCATAGACTTCTCCCACTCTTAGGGGCATGTCATTGTGGTCACGGCAGACTCCAGTGCCAAACTGGAACATCTTATCCCTGTTTATCAGCTTATTGCCACTCTATTAATATTAAAGTAAATTATCAGGGGAAAAAAAAAAAAAACTATTCCCAGAACATATCATGGTTTTCAATTGTAGTCTCCAGCTTGTCCTCCAGCCATCATTTCACAATTGGTAACCAGCTGGAGTGCAGCACTTGGGCCAGCTCAGCTAGCCAGTGTCTGAAGAATTTTGCCTTTGACTATCCACCATACTCTTTCACCCAAACACAGTTTTGTAGCAACTTATCCCCATTATTTCCTTCTCATCAAGCCCACCAACTGCAACAGTTGGTTAATTTGAAAGATAACACATGCCACTCAAGCAGACCTGAAAGCCCTCTGGCATGCCAATGAGAAATTTAAATATTGATCCGTGCCGGACATTAGAGGAAACCAAACGATGGGAAATACCATAGGCGCCCCCCAGAAATGTAAGCAAAATCTGCCTTTGACAAACAACCAGTGTTATAAGGACGTATGAAGAGTCATAAAAGCCATTTTGACCCTGGTGTTCACTTCTGATTGTTCTGCTTTTGGCTTCTGTTATGCCTGACCCAGCATGACCCTACCTCCTTCTTCACTACACATGCCAAAATTTGCTATCCTGAGATCAGGAGCCGTCATATATGGTGTGAAAAGTGACCAACAACCCCTGGTGCCATCTTCATTCCAATAACCAATACCCTGGAATGGGTATGAGCCAACACAGTGGTAATAGAAACGTTTCCACTTCAGGAACGCTCTGAATCCCATTGCCCCTTCAAATGGGCTAAGCCATCTATGATCATGCCCTGGCTGGTCCATGAAAGCAAGCTCCACATCCTAGATGATGAGACATTCTAGGAAATCACCTAGGAGTTCCCCAGCCCATGTCCTGTTGCTGCTTCATCAGTGTTTGCTTTCTTCTTTCTGACACCATACTCCTGGGTCTGGTAGATTTTGTTACCTGTCTTTGACTTATTTGGATATGAGAGCCTTTTGGATTCCACATTTGTATTTCGGCACCCCTGCATAGCGTAGAGCTTTGCCTGTTCCTTTGGCTTCAGAATCTCCCATTGCCTCCTCAATGAAAGACTGCTCCATCTATGGCTGTCAGCACTCTCATGCCCCCACAACCAAGTAAGGTCCTTAGGAACAGGGACTGGGGAGACTTTTAATAAGATATGGAAATATTTTTAGAATTGGATTAAATAGCCTTTTGAAACAGAACAAAATTGGAAGTTACTTCTCAATACATAGTCATCTTATAAACTGATTGTTGTATCAGTGAGTGAATTTGGCATGGTTATATAAAAATGTAGGTTTTGAAATTATCTGAGAATCCTGTGTAAACTTGGGAAGATGCATGGCTTGGCTAAAGCCCCAGGACATAACACATGTGGGCTGTAGGAATGTCTTAGAACCAGCTTAGAATGTGTGGGTTTTCCCACCTGTGGATAGAAGTAAGGAGGTGGCCTAGAGACGTAGACGGGGATGCCTCTGAGATTGGCAACATGTCACAAGAGAGTGCTAGGGATTTATTTATTTATGTATTTATTTTTAATTTTTTTTGAGGGAGGGGAAGAGGGAGAGAGAGATGGCAGAGAAAGAAGGAATGTTGAGGTGACTGAGAGACGTTAGGATAGGCAGAGCATCCTTAACTTGGGCCTTGTTTCTGTGACTTAAGCATAGTGGAAAGCAGTCTGTCTTCAACAGACAAAATGCTGCAGAAGTTTCTAGGCCCGCTGTTAGGAGCTTAGATTCATTTTTTCATGGATATAATGTTCTGCAGGGTTTTATGGGCTAACATGCATAAACAAATCTCTTTATGGGTATTTCATGCAAAATATTTTCAGTTCCCACTGAGAATAGCAGGAACACATCTCCAATACAAAATAATAATAACATCAGATAACATGAAGAATAAAGAGGCAGCTTGAGGAAGAGAGAACCAAATACTGTGGCACTTGGGAGAGTTACCCTCTCTCTGTGCCAGCAACGTGAAAATGCCCATTATAAGTAGCATTTTCCTAATATTATTTTAGTAATGTTAGTAATGTTTTATAATGTTGGTGACTTTTTTAAGTTTATAGAGAATTTGCTGTACGTATAGATATGCTTTCTTATTTACTTGGCTTATTTTTTTTCCCGCAGATATGCATTTCTAATTGTATAAGGCAAATTAATGGAAAATAAGACTTAGAGAAATGTATCTATATTAAGAAATATCTGTATAAGAAAACAATATGTCAGGGCATGTATAGGTTACCTAATATTATTACTGTTTGAAGAAATAAACAAGCTGGTAAGTTCTATACTGAAAATAGATTACTCTCGGGCCCACTATTTATAGTGATTCTCCCTCAGATTTTAAGCCACATGTGTCAGATGTTTTTGTCCTTTATTTCTTTATTTAAAAAAGGAGTCTCCACAAAAATAATTCATTTTAAATGCTTTAATTGGGCATAAATTTTATATCTGACTCCAAGTCCATCTCTCTTTTTTGCATTCACTCTGAAACATTGAAGTGTCACTTTAGGTAACTATCAGGGTTAGGTGTGAGGAATTCAGGGTGGAGCAAAAAGATTGAGTGTGGTTGAGGAAAACTAAGGCGTGCCTTTGAAGAACTGGTAGCATCGTTGAAGAGCAGACTGCATCCTTAGGGCAGAAGAGCAATAGAGTGTGACAAGCCCAATGATAGGTGCTTGTAGGAAGGGCTGTGGGAGCTGTGACAACCTTGCCAAAGGGGCCAGAGGACATACAGTGAAAAGGGCATCTGAACCAAGTTCCCAGAAGTCAAAATTTAACCACATCTAGGCTCAAAATTCTTTCCAAAGAGTTTTGACCAAAGCTGTTTCCCTTAATTGCTCTGACTAGATGAGTCATGGAAACGTGTTATCTGCCTTCTCTGTCATTACATCGTTTCACCGTCTTCTCATGGATAGTGCATTGTGACTTCGTGTATTCCACGGCCATTCCATATGGCAACCGAAGGAAGGGCAGGGAATGAGGACAGAGTGCCTCCCTCAGGGATGTGGCTTTTCTATGGCAGGCCCCTGTACAGTCACATCACACCCCATCTTTCCTATAACATGGGAGAGTCTTTCTTTTTAGGATTTAGTGGCTCCACAGGTTTGGAAGGACTTGGGAAGGGGAGGCTTCCCTGAGTTCTGTTGCTGGGAGAAGAGAGGCAATTCAGGAGGTCAAATGGCAAAGGTAAAACCACAGTGGAAGGCTTCTCTGTGGACAGAGACTGAAGGGTGTGGAGGTATCGAAGCTGAACAGCAGCAGGGGTGCCTGACAGAATCTCAGCTGCCATCCTCAGGGACTCAGAAGCAGCCTTTTCCCCTTCTGCAGCGATCATCTAGAAAACAGATGTGATGAAAAGCAAAGTGATTGTTCTTCGTTCCCTGAAGGCTTCACCACTGTGCAGTGTGACTCAGCAGACTAGCACTGAGCATCTACTATGTGGGAAGCATTGTTAAGCATAGAACAGGTTTATTCTTCTTTCTGAAGGGTCTTGAGCTGGGGAGACAGATCACACTATTAATCACAATTTAAGGTGGAATTTGTTAGGAGCCATGACAAGTATAAATGAAGTATTAGGGGTGTTATTAGCATCCGGTAAGCCTTGAAAGATTAGGATTTTGCCAACATAGAGAAAAGATTAGCCAGCATTCTATGCAACGGCATGACGTTGTGAAAGGGTGACCCCCAACTCAGGCAAAGTGAATGGGTAAGCATTTCTGAAGAGAAGGTGCTGAGCTCACTATCCAAATGCCACCTGAAAGTGGGTGAAGAGGACTTCACTCAGAGATCTAGAAGCAACTGCCCTGGGGACTATCCTCCTCCCCTTCCTCATCCTCACCTCCCCTCAGTGGTCCACAGGCAATGATCCTCTTACTGGTACCGGTTTTTATCTTCACCTGCTCTGTTCTTCCAGAGAAATCCGCCTCCCTTCATTATTTATTTTCCTCTTCCCAAGGCCCCCTCACCCACACCTCAGTCACTAGAAGCTGCTAGCTGCCGCATCTTTGCTTCTTGCTGCCATGTCTGAGTGGAGTTGAGTAGCACAGCCTTCTCTTGGCTCTGGCATTGAGAGAACTGGACCCCGATTGTGGTTGTCCCTCCAAAACTTGTGCCAAGCTTGGGATACATTTCTAGGGAATATCTAGAAGTTAGGGTGACTATGATTACCCAGGAAAAGACGCCAGCACTAAAGAAGAGGGATTGATGTGTGTGGAGGAGATACCTTTAAGGAGAGAGAGGGAAGGTGAGACTCAAGCAGTGGGTGGTCACTATTATCAGTAGCTTCAGAGAGGGAGAGGAGTTGCATTAGTCAGTCAGGGGACTATTAACACACTTTAAGAGAGCAAGCAATTGTAACAGAGTTGTAAGGGCCCAAGACCGCTTCTGCCCAGTGCCGAATGAATGGACAGTAAGGAAGCAAAGGGGAAATGTTCTCCACCAGCAGGCCTTCCTCAAAGAGCAGTCTGGGTGGGAGGATGGAGTGCTCACCCGCACTTTGGCCTGTCTTTGCGCTTCGGCCTCCACAGCCAGCGAGTGCTGAAGCCCAGCTGGCAACCTCACATCTTTACTGAAAAAGAAGAATGCAGGCATGTAGGTGTGCAGCCGTGATTTAGGGGCCAGAGCTTTCACAGAGATTTGCAAGCCTCTCTACTGCTGTCTCATGATGAGTAGCAAATTATGAGTGTGCTATCCCTAGACTTCTGAGGTCAAAAGTAGGCAGAGAAGGGCATCTCCAAGGTCGATGCCTCAAATGCAGGTTTGTATTATTGCTGATGCTACAGTAGAGCTGTGGTTTCTCATCATCAGCTCAGCAGGTTTTGTATTGATGAGCTGTGCTCAGTTTTTCCACTTAGGTTGTAATCTAAACCTCAACTAATAAATTTGAACAATGGCTTGAAGAGCCACATTACTGATTATAAAGATAAGGGGAATTCATCCAAGTTTATAAAAGAGAAGAATTGATTTTGAAAAGGGTACAACTGACTGAATAAGAACAATGCTTAATGTATTACATAAAAGATACAAAATTGTCTTTTAACCCTGATTATAACTATAAAAATGCATATAGTTTAGCTGCCCCTCAAAAAGTTAAATATGGAGTTACCATATGACCCAGTAATTCTACTTCTAGATATAGACCCAAGAGAATTGAAAACATGTTCACTCAAAAACTTGCAAATCAATGCTTGCTGTAGCATTATTCATAATAGCCAAAGAGCAGAAACAACCCAAATGTCCATCAGCCGATGAACAGATAAAATGTGGTATAGCCTCAAACAACGAAATATTATTTGATCATAAAAAGTAATGAAGTACTGATTCATGCTCAAGCATGGTTCAACCTTGAAAATATTATGCTAAGTGAAAAGAAGACAGACACAAAAAACCATATATTATATGATTCCATTTATGTGAAATGTCCAGAAGAGGCAAATTCATTGAGACAGAAACTAAATTAGTGGTTGGAAACTAATTTAAGAAACTAAATTAAGAAACTAAATGGGGGATTCCCACTTAATGAACACAGGCTTCCTTTTGGGATGATGAAAATGTTCTGAAATTAGATAGTAGTGATGGCTGTACCCATTTGTAAATATATTATACTAAAACTGCAGTTTAAAATGGCAAAAATGTGACATTTCTTTTTTTCTTCCTTTTTTCTTTTTTCTTTTTTCTTTGAGACAGTGTCACTCTGTCACCCAGTCTGGAGTACAATGGGCAATCTTGACTCACTGCAGCTTCCGCCTCCTGGGTTCAAGTGATTCTCCTGCATCAGCCTCCCGAGTAGCTGGGATTACAGGCATTTGCCACCAGCCCCGGCTAATTTTCTTTTCTTTTTTTCTTTTTTTTTGAGATCAAGTCTCACTCTGTGGTCCTGGCTAGAGCACAGTGGCATGATCTTGGCTCACTGAAACCTCTGCCTCCCAGGTTCAAGCGATTCTCCTCCCTCAGCCTCCCTAGTAGCTGGGATTACAGGCATGTGCCACCACACCCAGCTAATTTTTGCATTTTTAGTAGAGACAGGGTTTTACCATGTTGCCCAGGCTGGTCTCAAATTTCTGACCTCAAGCGATCCACCCACCTCAGCTTCCCAAAGTACTGAGATTACAGGTGCGAGCCACTGCGCCTGGCCTAAAATGGGAAATGTCATGTAAATTTTATCTAAAACAATTTTTTAGCTGCATAGAGAAAAAACAATCAGAGTCATTTGTCCAAATGTTATAGTGATTGTGTTATGGCTGTAAGATATTAGATAATTTGTTTCTCTTTTTTACAAATTTATGCTGATATAGCTATAGTACTCAATGAAAATAATTTTTCAAATGAAAAATTTAAAATGAAACCAGAATATTTTCCTTTATCATACTGTTCTTCCTAGTTAATTTCCTACCCACATTTCTATTCTCTCCACTTTGATTCCCCAAATACAGGTCACTGAATCCAAGGCAACCTGTGGAGAGAAGAATTCAGATGTTAGTGAGAGCCTCCAGGTGGGAGAGCATGCCTAAACCCTGATGGCCATTGTTCTGTACTAAGGAAGAAGATTCCCTTTGAAAGGACATTATTTGCCTGTTTTATTTAACTTCACAGTGCCTTGCAAGGAGTTGTTTAACTTGCATAGTGCCACCCAATAAATATCTGTGCAGTTGAAGATGGTGTGGTATGCTGAATAATGGTCCCCAAGGATATCCCATGTCCTAATCCCTGGAATCTGTGAATGTTACCCCAAGAGGAATTTTGCTGGTGTGGTTAAGTTAAAGGCTCTTGAGATGGGGACACTGTCCTGGATTATCCAGGTGGCCCTAAATGTAATTATAGGTGTCCTTATAAGGGAGAGGCAAATGGTGATTTGACTACAGAAGAGGAGAAGGTGATGTGATGATGGAAGTAGGGACTGAAGTGATGCACTCTAAAGATGGAGGAAGGTGCCATGAGCTGAGAAATACAGGTAGCCACCAGGTGCTGGAAAAGGCAAGGAAACGGATTCTCCTCTCAGAACCTCCAGAAGGAATTGGTCCAGCTGACACCTGGACTCTAGCCCAATGAAACTGATTTTGGACTCTGGTCTTCAAAACTAAGAAAACTACCACTAAGTTTGTGGTAGTCTGTTACAGAAGTAATAGGAGCTAATACAGATATATTTTTTAAATCTGTTTCAAAATGTACTGAGTTGAGAACCAGTGTCTAGTCTCTCTTCCAAATGTCTTTCACTTATAGGATGTTCTCACTTCTACAACTGATGCTGGTGGCTCCAGTTTCCTCCTGCTTCCCAGTCCCGTCCACCCCCTTGACTGAAGTTGGAAACAAGAAAGGGAAGAAAATGGACTGTGGATTCTGGAGAGGAGGGGCAGGGCATGGAGCTCTCCATGTTGACCCAAACTCTTCTTTTTACACTTATTTTCTCATTATTTTTTAGTGGTTAGACAAACAGTAAGCATAGTGCATTGAGGACCCTGAGAAGACTGATTTGGGGGTATGGGTGAGAGTAGGGAATGTTGATAAAGACATCACAGAATAGGTGGCGTCTTGAAGGACAAATAAAATCTTGCCTGTGGAGAAAAGGGAAGTATTCCATGCAGAGGATACAGCCCAAGAGGAGGCAATGGGCGCATGAAAGTGCTGAATGCTGGACAAAAGCTAAAGTAGGTAGGAGTATTAGATTCAGTGGGAGAAGGATGGCAAGAGGTGAGACTACAACATTTGGGTCAATTTATTCATTTATCCAAAAAACATTATCTACCTGCTGTGTGATAAACCTGTGCTGAGGACTAAGAGATGGATAAAACATAGTCCCTGCTGCTATGGAGGTCATAGTCTGGGAAAATTAATGTCTTAGATAGATGGTCCCGAACTTGCAATAGTTTGACACTTTTTGACTTTTATCATGGGTTTATTAGGATACATACATTTTTGACTTATGATTTTTTTGCTTTATGATGGATTTATAATAAATCAAGGAACATTTGTATATATATTATAATCAGTGTAACAAGGGCAAGCTTGAATGTCAAGTGTCTGGACTTTATCCTTTAAAGGAGAAGGATGAATAAGGAAGGGAGGGTGGAGGGGGACATCCCATAAAGCACAATTACTACCAGTGTCTTGGATTCTTGGGGTCCCTCTATTTGAGGTCCTCTTTCCAACTACCATGATTCACAACCTCCTAAGCCAGTTCTGGGCCTGGGTGTCCCCATGGCTTCAGTGACAGGCTCCATTACTGGTAGTAATTGCTACTCCACTGGCCAGTTGCCTGGAATCCTGCTGTCTTCTCACTTCTCCTCTGAATACCTTTTGCCTATCTGCCTTGGTAAGAATCAAAGCCACCGACCCTGGCCATGGATGAGCTTGCTCAGCTTGCTCCTGGGAACCATGCCTTATCATCTTTGTGTACAACCAACCCCTCCTGTCTATTCCCACCAACCCCACCATTCCTGCCAGCAATCATTCTCAATACTTAATACTAGGTGAGTACTTGGGGATGAATTTAAAGTCATCGGAGTAGGTTTGAGAGCAAAAACTGTGGCAATAACTGATTAACAAGCACCATACTGATAACTATAATTGACTCAGAGTCAATTTGGCAACCTCCTAACTAGCTATGAGCTCCCAAAGGGATGGTCCCTAAGGGATGGAACTGGCCATGGAAGATTTAATAAATGGCCAATGAACAAATGAATAAAAGATACATATTTCAACATATTGGCCGTTACGTTTATCTAAGTACCTTTGCATCCTGGGCGATGCTCTTCCTCTCTAGAAGAATTTCAGTGAGGGATCGATGTGCTAGGAGGCGCTTCATAGTGGTTTGCACAAGGAATTGCACAGCTTTAGATACATGAGCAAGACTGCTTAGGAGAAGAGAGGCATTTTCCATTCGGTAGTAGCAAACGGCATCTATCTCCATTATAAACATGTCTTTGGTCACGATCTAGGCAGAAAAAAGTTTGGATGACAGGCTTGATTCTTGGGCTCCTTTCCTATGTGGGGATAGAGGAACTAAATGTGTTCAAAGGGAATTTTCTCCACAAGAGAAAAAGAGAGTTGGCCCACCCTTTATTCAAAATAGACATGTTTTTGAAAATTATGAATTTTTTTTCAAATACACGAAAACGCACAATTTAATCCTGTGGTAAATCATTTTGTAAAAAAAAAATCGGAAATAATTTTCTCATATGAAGACATTCTGTTGGTTCCAAACAAGGTTTTTCTAAACTGATACCAAAATTAAAAATCTGCTAAAAGAGAAGCACGTTCTAGGAAACAAGCGCTCTAATGCATTGCTTGCTAGAGCGTACATTAGGGGTGCTTTGATGATATACATCACAAGCCCTAGAAAGATGTCTTAATATTTCCCTTTTTATATTGATCATAAGGACCTATTTTAAGGGTTTAGCTATAAGGATGTTACTCAGTATTGCTAATTGGAATACAAATTGGAAAGAATTTAATATCAACAATAGGGAATTGGTTGAGTAAATTGTGATATAGCCACTAAATGAAATGCTGTATGTCCATTTAAAATAAAGGGATAGAGAAGCATTTAGCTAATATATGAAAAGATGACTACAATATATTGTTGGGTTAAGAAAGACACATTGCAAAATAGTGTATATGGTATGATATAGATATATAAAAAATATATTTACAGGTGATATATATGTCATACAGATGATCATATATATGATATATATGACATATATATAATATCTGTATATTATATATATATAATCTGTAAATATAACCACATACACTGAAAAATCTGAAAGGCTATACTCCAAAATATCAACAGTTAACTATGGGTAACAGGATTAGGGGTGAGTTGTTTTCCCCAATTTTGTTTATTGTGTTAAAATACATATACCATAAAACTTACCATCTTAACCATTTTTAAGTATACAGTTCAGTGATGCTGAATACACTCATAATATTGTGCAGCTATCACCACCATCCATCTCCATAACTCTTTCATCTTGTAAAACTGAAACTCTGTACCCATGAAACAATAACTCTCCAATTTCTCCTTCTCCTCAACCCCTGGCAACCACCATACTACTTTCAGTTTCTATGAATTTGACTATTCTAGGTGCTTCATATGAGTAGGATCATACAGTATTTGTTTTATTGTGACTGGCTTATTTCACTTAGCATAATGTCCTCAGGGTTCATCCATTTGTAGAATGTCAGAATTTCCTTTCTTTTTAAGGCTGAATAATATTCCATTGTAGGTTATAGATCACAGTTTATTCATCTCTTCAGTCATCAGTAGACACCTGGGTTGCTTCAACCTTTTGGCTATTGTGAATAATGCTGTTATGAATACGGGTGTACAAATATTTCTCCAATGCCCTGCTTTCAATTATTTTAGGTAAATATGCAGAAGTGGAATTGCTGGGTCATACAGTAATTCTATTTTTAATTTTTTGAAGAGCCGCTATACTGTTTTCTACAGTGGCTGCACCATTTTACATTTTCCTACCAACAGTGCACGAGGGTTGCAATTTCTCTACATCCTCTTCAACACTTGTTATATTCCGTTTTTTTTTTTAAAAACAGTAGCCATGTTAATGAGTGTAAAGTGATATCTTGCGATACTGATTTGTATTTTCCTAGTGTAGTGATGCTGAGCATCTTTTCATGTGCTTGTTGCCCATTTATATATCTTCATCTTCTTTGTATGTCATCTTTTGAGAAGTGTCTGTTCAAGTTTGTATTAGGGTTCTCTAGAGAAACTGTATAATGTGTGTGTGTGTGTGTTTGGGCGTCACCATACACATATATGCACACACACACACATACACATACAGGTATGCTGGGGTGGGGAGATAAAAAAGTATTGATTTAATGAATTGGCTCATGTGCTTATGGAAGCTAGTATGTGTAACATCTTCAGGCTGAAGACCCAGGGAAGAGTTTATTTTTTCTACTGGCAAAATTCCCTCCTCCTCAAAGGGAGGTCAGTCTTTTTCTTGAGCCCTTCAATGTGGGATGAGGCCCACCCCACATTAGGGAGGGTAATCTGCGTTACTCAAAGTCTACTGATTTAAATGTTAATCCCATCTAAAAAAGTACCTTCACAATAACATCCAGATGTGTTTGGCCAAATATAGGTCTAATGATCATGGCCTAGCCATGCTGACACATAAAGTTGACTGTCACAAAGTTCTTTGCCCATTTTTTAAATCAGGTTGCTTAATTTTTTTTGTTGTTGAGATGTATGAGTTCTTTATATATCTTAGATATTAACCCTTTATGAGATATATGATTTGCAAATATTTTTCTCCCATTCCCTAGATTGCCTTTGCACTCTGTTAATTGTGTCCTTTGATGCACAAAAGTTTTAAGTTCTGAAGTAGTCCCTATCATTATTTTTATTTCCTATTTTTGAGCATAAATAATCATTTTGTCCATGCTAGGTAGACCATGGAAAATGTATAGAGAAAGCAAAAGCCATCATTTGGCTTACCTCATGAAAAGGTATCTCCAGAGTTTGGAGACGAAGGTCAACCTTGTGGTAGGTATCCAGGCAGGGCAAAAAAAAGAAAAGACCTAGAAGAAGGGGAGGAGGAAGTGACAGATAAATAACTAGCATGAAGCCTGTTTGGGTTTCACCTTTTTGGGGTCAGGTTGCGCACTACATTACTTTTCCTAGCCTCTCATTACAGACCATTGACCCATCCCACCTCCACCTGAGGGTAAAAGGAGAGCACTGTTATAATTTGCTCCAGGACAATAGGTATAAACAGGGATTGGCCCCAGCAAACTGGGCTGTGTGGTCCTTTTAGTCATGGTACTGGCCTCCCCAGATCTCAATTGCATGTCTGTCCTTTCACTAGAATTGAACTCCCTAGGTAGTGTCCTATACACTATTGTTAGCCTTAGTGTCTGTCTTAGTGCCTTTTAGGTGCTCTCTAAAATTGTTTTTGAATCCATGAGTGTACCCAGGTGTCAAACTTTAGAGCCAGCAACCTCCATGTCATATTCCTTAGAAAGTGGGCCCCAGAAGTAATCAGAATAGCAATTACCATGATACCAGCTTTCCGGTTGGCTAGTTAGTCCTCACCCACCCAATATAATATACAGGATCAATGTGCAGTAAACATTTGTAGATTGATTTATTGAGATTTTGTGAGAGCCCACTGGATTCTGTGGGCTCCTGCAAGAGCCAAAGCTTTGTTGAAACAAGCAGCACCTCACAGAGTCCAGGATACTAGTCAGCTACTAGTCCTCCTCAGTGCCATTGAGAAGGTTCCCGAAAACCAGGGCCAGAGCAAGATGTTCTTTGTCCTGGAACTACAGGGTCTGGTTCTACTTTTGTGTGGACTCGTATATTCATTCTGAATCTTCAAACTCTGATATTTGTCCCTAGTCTGGTCTCTGCAGGCGTGTCCTGGAACTCAGACCCTCTCCAATGTATACACAGTGGGACTTTGCTCCTCATACCTTCCTGGCTGACTTAGATCTCCAACCCCCCACTACTAAACCTTTCAGACTGACCATACTTCTATCCGTCTCCCATAATGAGCTTGGACCTGTGGACATCAACTCCACTAGATCTTAAGGTCCTGAGATCAGAGACCATGTCTTATGGTTAGCGCAGAGTCTGAGCCACAAGAAATGCTTAATCTATGTTTTTTAAATCCCTGTAACTGAAGACCAATTTGTTATTTGAATGCCAAACTTCGCCTGTCTCCCATGATTGGATCTGAGCACATGGATTAGGAACCAGCTCAGCTTTTCTCTGAGAATTCACAGGACTCTGACCATATCCACATTGTACTCAAACCAGTCCTCAGCCATTGGTCCTAAGCTAACTTGCTATTCCAGCAAGCCTCGCCCTGGCATGTGGGCTCTCTGTACCAATTCTCTCTCGGCTACCTATGACCTAGTAGTAATGGTCTCTGAAGAATTTTTTAATAACCTATATTATATATAACAGATTGGAAAATGCAAGTGTCATGAATCAAGTTATTTCATGTAATCTGAGGTACATATTACCAATCTGCATGGGTTGAAGAAATTGGCAAGTCAGGAGGGAGATGTTTAGGAAAAAAAGAGTGTTTTTTTACCAGGGCCTTTGGCTCTTCCAGGAAGCAGATGTCCCAGTCGGAATATAATTACTCTTTCATACTCTTGTACGACCTAAAGAGAAATTTAATCCTTTCAAATCACTCCTAGAAAGAAAAATAAAGTCTTCAAAAGGCCTTGCCATAAGAATGATCCTAGATATCAGAAATTTTTTGAGAACCAAGAAAAAATTTCTATTAATACTTGTTTCCAAAATCTGTATTTAGTAAGTATAAAATTTCAGAAATGAAAAAGTGTATTCACCATGTTAATTTTTGAACCCATGGACGGAATTTTGATTAAAGACTTATGATTATCTAAAAGACCATGGCCAACTTTCCCTAAATTAATCTTATCAAGGTATGTTAAATCTTGTATTTTACTGTGACTTCTGCATTCCTAGCTTTTATATGTATTACTCATTAGCCATTTAACAGAAAGAGGAAGTATATTTTAATACCACTTGTGATGTTTTGTTTCAGAATGCAGTTTCTTCTGAGGCTGCTTCAAAATGATTCAATTGGATTTTTTTTTTTTAAGACGAAGTTTTGCTCTTGTTACCCAGGCTGGAGTGCAGTGGCGTGATCTAGGCTCACTGCAACCTCCACCTCCCAGGTTCAAGTGGTTCTCCTGCCTCAGCCTCCCAAGTAGCTGGGATTATAGGCGTGAGCCACCACGCACGGCTAATTTTTTGTATTTTTACTAGAGATGGGGTTTCACCATGTTGGTCAGGCTGGTCTCGAACTCCTGACCTTAGGTGATTCACCTGCTTTGGCCTCCCAAAGTGCTGGGATTACAGGCGTGAGCCACCGTGCCCGGCCTCAATTTGATTTTAATTTGTCAATTTTCATTGGTGATAGATCTATAAAATTCATGTTTACCCTGAAAATGTGCAGAGATACTTTTAAATGACAAAAAGATTCTGGAGAACATCTGTTAGAAGAGAAATAGAGAAGTTACTGCACACTACTTTAAAAATAAACTTCACTTTCTGACCCAGTATTAGAATCTGAGTTCAATTGCATGTTTATCACTGACTTAACTTGGTCTGCTTATTTAGATATTAATATATGCCCCACTCTTTGATGATATGGAATTAATCTTTATTTTCTCAGTGCTTAAAAAATGCCTGATACATTGTAAGTATTCAATAAATATTTATTGAATAAATGAAAGAATGATTTGTGACTATAGACAAATTTATTTTCCTTCCTTATCCTCCCTCCACTTAAAAAAGCTCCATTGAATAATAACTAGTCAAATATAAAAATGTAATAAAGAGGCCAAACAAAACACATTTTGAAGTGTGCTTCTTAAAGTAACAGGATCTACTAACCCACTGTAAGTCTTTTGAGGTTGGGAACCATGTTTTGTTTGTCTTCATGAGTTTACAATTTTATGAGGCTAGAACACTGCCTTGCTTGAAACAATGAGAATGAATGACTGTATGCAGTTCTTAGAGCATGCCTAGCAATTCCCAGTTGCTTGGTTTCCTAGCATTGCTCATTTCTTACCTGCTTTTATTGGAAGAAACAAATTCTCCCCAGAGATGAAGGGGAGTCTTACTTCTTCAAGACCTTGCTCAAATGTAACTACCTGGTTCTGCTTTTGTTTCCGCTCCCTAATTGTCTTCTTAGGGCTTACCATCTTAAGTGACCAGACCTGAGAGCCTTTCCCAAAAACGATTATGGCTGAGTCAGTGTTGGATCTTGTGGCAATCATGCAGGTGCTCAGGTCACCCTTCAAGAAGAGCCTGCTGGAGCGAGACTCTGTCTCAAAAAAAAAGAACAGCCTGCTGCCTTCTATATACACTGTCTATAGGAAACACACTTTATATTCAAAGATACAAATACTTTTACTGAAAGTAAAAGATGGAAAAGATATACCATACAAACAGTAGCTAAAGGAGAGCGGGAATGGCTTTCCTAACATCAGAGAAAATGGACTTCAAAACAAGCAAACATGTTACTAGCAATAAGGTGGGACATTGTATAATGATAAAAGGATCAATGCATTAGGAAAGTGTGACAATGATAAGCATAGATGCACCTAAAAACAGAGTTCCAAAATACATGAGGAAAAAGACCAAAATAATTCAAAGTAGAAATTCAATAGTGACAGCTGGAGACTTCAATACCCCACTTTAAACAATGGATGGAACTAGACAGACATACAAGACTTGAATAACACTATCAACAAATAGACCTAACAGACATCTGCACAGAATATCTCCACCCAGCAACAGCAGAATAACACATTCTTTTCCAGCATATATGAAACATCATCTCCAGGATAGATAATAGGCTAGGTCATAAAACTAGCTTAAACAAATTTAAAAGGATTGAAATAACATAAAGTATATTCTCTTATTACAATGAAGTTAAATTAGAAATCAATAACAGAAGGAAATTTGAGAAATTGACAAATATGTGGAAATTAAACAACATACTCTAACCAATGGATTAAAGAAGAAATCACAAGGAAAAAGAGAAAATACTTTGAGATAAATGAAAACAAAAACACAAGATACCAAAATGTATCTTGGGGAGGAAAACGGGGAGGGAAAGATGAAGGGGAGAGGAAAGAGCTGCTGCCTGCTGTGAGGAGTAAAACCAACAACAGCCCCAACAGCGGGTATACTGTTTCAGCCAAGGACGCAGTCTTCCCAGCAGTTCCAGCCAATGACTGAGATGGCAGGAGTACTAGGGCCGTGCCATTTCTGCCCATTGTGGGACTCCTATGAAGCAAACCTTGCTCTGGAGTTCCCTTTTGGGCTGGCCAGGGCTTTCTCAGAGCTGCACCACAGTCAGAAGTTCTTTCCGCCCAATCCTTTCTTCCCCTTCTCATATCACAAGTGTCAGGCCTGCATCACTGTCTGAAGGCTTCTCCTGACTACTCTTGTTTTCTTTCCTGTTAATCTTTCACAGGCAATGTCTGCCAATAAATCTCTTGCTCCTCTAATTCCATCTTGGCAGGTGCTTCCAGAACAGACACAGGTCTTGATTTATTTCAGGGACAGGCATCTGTAACCACCTGTGGGCCAAAGATAATCATGACTCATGGTCTATAGAAGCTGCCTGAGAAGGTTGTGGAAGTGTGTGAAGTGAAGTGGATGTCATGATCCATTCTGGTCACAGAATGCAGATGAACGAGACATAGCCAATATAATACATGTGGTAAGTGCTAGAACGAAGTGAAAGCAGAGTAACACAGGAGCACCGGGAAGGGAATGACAGTCTGGGGGAGTCAAGGAAGGCTTCCTGTTTACATTTGAGCAAGGTCTTGGAGGAGTAAGAGCTATCCTGGAAGGTGAGTCGGGGGTGAGGGCATTCCACATGGAGCAAAAACATGTACCAGAAAACAAAAGTGAGAATGAGCATGGTGTAGCCAGTGAGAGGCCTCAGGAAATTACCTATTGCATCCTCATGGAATCTCACCTTTATGCAGAACCAGATGGAAAAAGGGAAGGTCATGATGATGAAGAGCAGGGAAATGAGGACAAGAAGCCACTCACAGGCCCCTAAACCGGAGGATTTGGTACCTTAAAAAAATTAAAGCAAAAGAATAATTATATTGAAACTTCACCGTATTCATTGACGAGCATCTGTTGGTCCAATCCTTGGTATTGGAGTAAGAGCAAGTTGGAGACTTTGTTGGAAATATTAGAATAAGTCAAATCAGAGTAGCCAAGAGTTCACAGGGCCTGGGGAGGAGCAGGCTCCTGGAAAGGAGGAGCACAGGCACAGTAGCTCACGCCTGTAGTCCCAGCATTTTGGGAGGCTGAGGTGAGAGGATCGCTTGAGTCCAGGAGCTCAAGACCAGCCCGGGCAACATAGTGAGATCCTGTTTGTACAAAAAAAAAAAAAAAAAAAATTAAAAATTAGCTGGGTTTGGTAGTACATGCCTGTAGTTCCAGCTACGCAGGAGGCTAAGGTAGGAAGATAGGTTGAACCTGGGAGGTTGAGGCTGCAATGAGCTATGACTGCACCACCGTACTCAAGCCTGGGTGACAGAGCTAGACCTTGTCTCAAAAATAAAATAAAAAAGAAAGGGAGTGGGTGTATATTGGAACAGGCACAGAATTTGGGAAGAAGGTCTGGATTCCACTTCTGGCTCTCCTGTTTCATATCCAGATGACCTTAAGTAAGGCGTGTGACCTTTCCGGACCTCAGTTTCTTCACTATATAATACGGATGCTAACATCTCATGACTATCCCATAATGACTAATTCATGAGCTATATCTTCTATCTCTGGCATAAGGATAAAATAACACACACATATAAAAAGCAGTGAGCTTTACTTTACGTGTCTTTCTTTTTTTTTTTTTTTTTTAATACTTTTAAGTTCCAGGGTACATGTGCACAACGTGCAGGTTTGATACATAGGTATACATGTGCCATGTTGGTTTGCAGCACCCATTAACTCATTATTTGCATTAGGTATTTTTCCTAATGCATATCCCTCCCCCAGTCCCTCACCCCCCCAACGGGCCCCAGTGTGTGATGTTCCCTGCCCTGTGTCTAAGTGAGCTCATTGTTCAGTTCTCACCTATGAGTGAGAACATGCAGTGTTTGGTTTTCTGTCCTTGTGATAGTTTGCTGAGAACAATGGTTTCCAGCTTCATCCATGTCCCTACAAAGGACATGAACTCCTCCTTTTTATGGCTGCATAGTATTCCTTGTTGTATATGTGCCACATTTTCTTAATCCAGTCTATCATTGATGGGCATTTGGGTTGGTTCCAAGTCTTTGCTATTATGAATAGTGCTGCAATAAACATACGTGTGCATGTGTCTTTATAGTAGCATGATTTATAATCCTTTGGGTATGTACCCAGTAATGGGATTGCTGGGTCAAATGGTAATTCTAGTTCTAGATCCTTGAGGAATCGCCACACTGTCTTCCACAATGGTTGAACCAATTTACTCTCCCACCAACAGTGTAAAAGTGTTCCTATTTCTCCACATCCTCTCCAGCATCTGTTGTTTCCTGACTTATTAATGATCACCATTCTAACTGGCATGAGATGGTATCTCATTATGGTTTTGATTTGCATTTCTTTGATGACCAGTGATGATGAGCATTTTTTCATGTGTCTGTCGACTGCATAGATGTCTTCTTTTGAGAAATGTGTTCATATCCTTTGTCCACTTTTTGATGGGTTGTTTTTTCTTGTCAATTTGTTTGAGTTCTTTGTAGATTCTGGATATTAGCCCGTTGTCAGATGGGTAGTTTGCAAAAATCTTCTCCCATTCTGTAGGTTGCCTGTTCACTCTGATGGTAGTTTCTTTTGCCATGCAGAAGCTCTTTAATTAGATCCCATTTGTCTATTTTGGCTTTTGCTGCCGTTGATTTTGGTGTTTTAGTCATGAAGTCCTTGCCAATGCCTATGTCCTGAACAGTATTGCCTAGGTTTTCTTCTAGGTTTTTTATGGTTTTAGGTCTAACATTTAAGTCTTTAATCCATCTTGAATTAACTTGTGTGTAAGATATAAGGAAGGGATCCAGTTTCAGCTTTCTACATATGGCTAGCCAGTTTTCCCAGCACCATTTATTAAATAGAGAATCCTTTCCCCATTTCTTGTTTTTGTCAGAAATAACACCAGATGTGTGGTGTTATTTCTGAGGCCCATGTTCTGTTCCATTGGCCTATATATCTGTTTTGGTACCAGTACCATGCTGTTTTGGTTACTGTAGCCGTGTAATATAGTTTCAAGTCAGGTAGTGTGACGCCTCCAGCTTTGTCCTTTTTGCTTAGGATTGTCTTGGCAATGTGGGCTCTTTATTGGTACCATATGAACTTTAAAGTACTTTTTTCCAATTTTGTGAAGAAAGTCATTGGTAGCTTGATGGGGATGGCATTGAATCTATAAATTACTCTGGGCAGTATGGCCATTTTCACAATCTTGATTCTTCCTGTCCATGAGCATGGAATGTTCTCCCATTTGTTTGTGTCCTCTTTTATTTTGTTGAGCAGTGGTTTGTAGTTCTCCTTGAAGAGGTCCTTCACATCCCTTGTACGTTGGATTCCTAGGTATTTTATTCTCTTTGTAGCAATTGTGAATGGGAGTTCACTCATGATTTGGCTCTGTCTGTTAATAGTGTGTAGAAATGCTTGTGATTTTTGCACATTGATTTTGTATCCTGAGACTTTGCTGAAGTTGCTTATCAGCTTAAGGAGATTTTGGCTGAGACGATGGGGTTTTCTAAATATAAAAATCATGTCGTCTGCAAGCAGGGACAATTTGACTTCCTCATTTCCTAATTGAATACCCTTTATTTCTTTCTCCTGCCTGATTGCTCTGGCCAGAACTTCCAATACTACGTTGAATAGGAGTGTTGAGAGACGGCATCCCTGTCTTGTGCCAGTTTTCAAAGGGAATGCTTCCAGTTTTTTCCCATTCAGTATGATATTGGTTGTGGGTTTGTCATAAATAGCTCTTATTATTTTGAGATACACTCCATCAATACCTAGTTTATTGAGAATTTTTAGCATGAAGAGCTCTTGAATTTTGTCAAAGGCTTTTTCTGTAACTGTTGAGATAATCATGTGGTTTTTGTCATTGGTTCTGTTTATGTGATGGATTACGTTTATTGATTTGCATCTGTTGAACCAGCCTTGCATCCCAGGGATTTAGCCGACTTGAACGTGGTGGATAAGCTTTTTGATGTGCTGCTGGATTTGGTATGCCAGTATTTTATTGAGGATTTTTACATCAATGTTCATCCAGGATATTGGTCAAAAATTCTCTTTTTTTGTTGTGTCTCTGCCAGTCTTTGGTATCGGGATGATGATGGCCTCATAAAATGGGTTAGGGAAGATTCCCTCTTTTTCTATTGATTGGCATAGTTTCAGAAGGAATGGTACCAGCAGCTCTTTGTACCTCTGGTAGAATTTGGCTGTTAATCCGTCTGGTCCTGGACTTTTTTTGGTTGGTAAGCCATTAGTTAGTTATTGGCTCAATTTCACAACCTGTTATTGGTCTATTCAGAGATTCGACTCCTTCCTGGTTTAGTCTTGGGAGGGTGTATGTGTCCAGGAATTTATCCATTTCTTCTAGATTTTCTAGTTTATTTGTGTAGAGGTGTTTATAGTATTCTCTGATGGTAGTTTGATTTCTGTTGAATTGGTGGCAATATCCCCTTTATCATTTTTTATTGCATCTATTTGATTCTTCTCTCTTTTCTTCTTTATTAGTCTTGCTAGCAGTCTATCAATTTTTGTTGATCTTTTCAAAACAAACCAGCTCTTGAATTCATTGATTTTTTGAAGGGTTTTTTGTGTCTCTATCTCTTTCCGTTTCCGCTCTGATCTTAGTTATTTCTTGCCTTCTGCTAGCTTTTGAATTTGTTTGCTCTTCCTTCTCTAGTTCTTTTAATTGTGACATTAGGGTGTCGATTTTAGATCTTTCCTGCTTTCTCTTGTGGACATTTAGTGCTTCAAATTTCCCTCTACACACCGCTTTAAATGTGTCCCAGAGATTCTGATACATTGTGCCTTTGTTCTTATTGGTTTCAAAGAACATCTTTATTTCTGCCTTCATTTTATTATGTACCCAGTAGTCATTCAGGAGCAGGTTGTTCAGTTTCCATGCAGTTGTGCAGTTTTGAGTGAGTTTCTTAATCCTGAGTTCTAATTTGATTGTACTGTGGTCTGAGATACAATTTGTTGTGATTTCTGCTCTTTTATATTTGCTGAGGAGTGTCTTACTTCTAATTATGTGGTCAATTTTAGAATAAGTGTGATGTGGTGCTGAGAAAAATGTATATTCTGTTGATTTGGGGTGGAGAGTTCTGTAGATGTCTATTAGGTCTGCTTGTTGCAGAGCTGAGTTCAAGCCTGAATATCCTTGTCAACCTTCTGTCTCATTGATCTAATACTGACAGTGGGGTGTTAAAGTCTCCCATTATTATTGTGTGGGAGTCTAAGTCTCTTTGTAGGTCTCTAAGGACTTGCCTTCTGAATCTGGGTGCTCTTGTATTGGGTGCGTACATCTTTAGGATAGTTAGCTCTTCTTGATGAATTGATCCCTTTACCATTATGTAATGGCCTTCTTTGTCCCTTTTGATTTTTGTTGGTTTAAAGTCTGTTTTTATCAGAGACTAGGATTGTAACCTCTGCTTTTTTTGCTTTCCATTTGCTTGGTAGATCTTCCTCCATCCCTTTATTTTGAGCCCATGTGAGTCTGCACATGAGATGGGTCTCCTGAATACAGCACACTGATGGGTCTTGACTCTTTATCCAATTTGCCAGTCTGTGTCTTTTAATTGGGGCATTTAGCCCATTTATATTTAAGGTTAATATTGTTATGTGTGAAATTGATCCTGTCATTATGATGCTAACTGGTTATTTTGCCCGTTAATTGATGCAGTTTCTTCCTAGCATCAATGGTCTTTACAATTTGGCATGTTTTTGCAGTGGCTGGTACCAGTTGTTCCTTTGCATGTTTAGTGCTTCCTTTAGGAGCTCTTGTAAGGCAGCCTGGTGGTGACAAAATCTCTCAGCATTTGCTTGTTTCTGAAGGATTTTATTTATTCTTCACTTATGAAGCTTAGTTTGGCTTGATATGAAATTCTGGGTTGAAAATTCTTTTCTTTAAGAATGTTGAATATTGCCCCCCACTCTCTTCTGGTTTGTAGGGTTTCTGCAGAGAGGTCCGCTGATAGTCTGATGGGCTTCCCTTTGTGGATGACTTGACCTTTCTCTCTGGCTGCCCTTAACATTTTTTCCTTCATTTCAACCTCAGTGAATGTGACAATTATGTGTCTTTGGGTTGCTCTTCTTGAGAAGTATGTTTGTGGTGTTTTCTGTATTTCGTGAATTTGAATGTTGGCCTGCCTTGCTAGGTTGGGGAAGTTCTCCTGAATAATATCATGAAGAGTGTTTTCCAACTTGGTTCCATTTTCCGCATCACTTTCAGGTACACCAATCAAACGTAGATTTTGTCTTTTCACATAGTCCCATATTTCTTGGAGGCTTTGTTAATTTCTTTTTACTCTTTTTTCTCTAATCTTGTCTTCTCACTTTATTTCATTAATTTGATCTTCAATTGCTGACACCCTTTCTTCCACTTGATTGAATTGGCTATTGAAGCTTGCGCATGCATCATGAAGTTCTTGTGCCATGGTTTTCAGCTTCATCAGGTCATTTAAAGTCTTCTCTCCACTGTTTATTGTAGTTAGACATTCATCTAATCTTTTTTCAAGGTTTTTAGCTTCTTTGCAATGCATTCAAACATCCTCCTTTTGCTCAGAGAAGTTTGTTATTACTGACCTTCTGAAGACTACTTTTGTCAATTTGTCAAAGTCATTCTCCATCCAGCTTTGTTCTGTTGCTGGCGAGGAGCTGCAATCCTTTGGAGGAGAAGAGGCGCTCTGATTTTTAGAAATTTCAGTTTTTCTTCTCTGGTTTCTACCTATCTTTGTGGTTTTATCTACCTTTGGTCTTTGATGTTGGTAACCTAAAGATGTGGTTTTGGTGTAGATGACCCTTTTGTTGATGTTGATGCTATTCGTTTCTGTTTGTTAGTTTTCCTTCTAACAGTCAGGTCCCTCAGCTGCAGGTCTGTTGGAGTTTGCTGGAGTTCCACTCCAGACCCTGTTTGCCTGGGTGTCACCAGTGGAGGCTGCAGAACAGCAAATATTGCTGCCTGGTGCTTCCTCTGGAAGCTTCATCCCATATGAGGTGTCTATCTTCCTATATGAGGTGTCTGTTGGTCCCTACTGGGAGGTGTCCCCCAGTTAGGCTACACAAGGGTCAGGGACCAACTTAAGCAGGCAGTCTGTCCATTCTCAGAGCTCAAACGCCATGCTAGGAGAACCACTGCTCTCTTCAGAGCTGTCAGACAGGGACGTTTAAGTCTGCAGAAGTTGTCTGTTGCCTTTTGTTCAGCTATGCCCTGCCCACAGAGGTGGAGTCTAGATGCAGTAGGCCTTGTTGAGCTGCAGTGCACCCTGCCCAGTTCGAGATTCCTGGATGCTTTGTTTACCTACTCAAGCCTCAGCAATGGCGGACACCCCTCCCCTAGCCAGGCTGCCGTCTCACAGATCGAACTCAGACTGCTGTGCTAGCAGTGAGCAAGGCTCCATGGGCATAGGCCCCACTGAGCTGGGCACAGGAGAGAATCACCTTGTCTGCTGGTTGCTAAGACCTTGGGAAAAGCACAGTAGTTGGACAGGAACGTCCCATTTTTCTAGGTAGTCTGTCACAGCTTCCCTTGGTTAGGAAAGGGAAATCCCCCGACCCCTTGTGCTTCCCAGGTGAGGCGACACCCCGCCCTGCTTCAGCTCGCCCTCTGCGGGCTGCACCCACTATCCAACCAGTCCCATTGAGATGAACCAGGAACCTCAGTTGGAAATGCAGAAATCACCCGTCTTCTGTGTCAATCACACTGGGAGCTGCAGACCAGAGCTGTTCCTATTTGGCCATCTTCTGTCTGGTTTGTTTTAAGTGATTCCAACCACGTGTCCAGAGGCTTATCTTCCATGAAATAACTTCCCCATCCATTACCTGCCTTAATGTCTGAAATTCCACCATTTTAACACCTGCATTAAGGTGTTAATCTTAATAGTCTTTGAAAATTACCTTTATGGGGTAATATTCACCTACTAATGTGTATGAAAAAGTGATAAGGAACTGGGGTTCAGAACATCCAAGATGCTTGGGTGGTAAATGAAACAATATCAAGGAAAGTCAGCCTCAAGAACACAAGCTTCTTGGGGTCTTGTCTTATTTACACTATGCCCCCAGGGCTTAGAATAGTGCCTGGCAACCATACATGTGCTCAATAAATATTAGTTGAATGTGAGAAGAAAGGAGGAGTGAAAATGATTTAAATGTAAGAGTTATGAAAATTTCAAGAATTTTAACCTCCAGGTACTAGAAAACTGACCAAAGGAATATTATTTGCCAGTTTAAAAATATCATAGAAGACTAGAAGGTGACTAAAAATTAGGAAATTGTAAAGTCTACTTTCCTTCCTTCCTTCCTTCTTTCCTTCCTTTCTTCCTTCCTTCCTTCCTTCCTTCTCACCCTTCCTCCCTCCCTTCCTCCCTTCTCCCTCCCTCCCTCCTGTCTTCCTGCCTTCCTGTCTTATTTCTTTCTTTCTCTTTCCTTCTTTTTTTCTTTCTTTTGAGCCAGGGTCTTGCTCTCTCCAGGCTGGAGTGCAGTGATGCAATCATGGCTTTCTGCATCCTTGGCCTCCTGGGCTCAAGAAGTCTCCCCACCTTAGCCTCTCAAGTAGCTGGGACTACAGGTGCATGCCACCATACCTGGCTAATTATTTTTTTGCAGAGATGGGGGTCTCGCTATGTTGCTCAGGCTGGTGTCAAACTCCTAGCCTCAAGTGTTCCTCTCACCTCAGCCTCCCTAAGTGCTGGGATTATAGGTATGAGCTATGGCATGTGGCCTAAAATCTTATTTTTAAGAGATGAGAACAAAGGGGATAACTAATTAGTAGGCCTGAATATTTGATTTTCATGCCCAGAAAGGTCACCACCAAATTGATGTGCAGATTGCTTGAAGAAGAGGACAGATATGCAAGATGCACCAGCACAGAAACAAAATCAGCACTGAATACCATAGTATGGGAGTTTCTAAAGGCCATCCTACAAAATACAAATTCCACAGGGTGCTCCACCAAAGAAGAATTTCCTGGGCAAATGAGTTTAGAGAATATTAGGCACTACATCCCATTCCTGAGTTCCCAGTGCTCTTCAGGACATTGAAGCTATGAAAATCTCGCAAAGCATTCTTAGCTTTGTTTACCCACATTTGACCAGGTAATATTTTCTCTAAGGAGCACTCATTGATATTCTATGGAACTTATTTCTCATGGAACCTACTCTGGGAAATGCTGCTCTACCAGCATATTAATTTTTATAATATTCTTCTTCAAGGGCAATGACTAACAGTATCATTGCCATTTTTAATTAGCTTATAAATATGTTTCAGTTGCCAGAGGTAGCCATGGCAAGTAAAAATAAACAAATGCATATAAAAAATTACATTTTATAAGTGAAGAAAGGCCTCAAAAATTCCTTCATACAGTAGTGAGAGATATGAATAAAAAACTAATTTATATCCTCAAAACTAACGTGATGGTTTACCCCCAAAATACTATTCTGTTAGAATAAGTTGCTTGAATAGCCAATTTGTTTGGTTTAAGTGAATAGTGAAACATTAATTATTCAAGCAGGAAAAGCCTTTAAACATTGTCTGACAGTCCCCAACATTTTGGTGAGGTGAAGTGCCTTTTCATTTGTCCCGTCTTAAGTAGACTGCCTTTGGGAGTATGGTGCTAAGTGAGAAAGAGGAGGGGACGTTACTCTGTGTTCCCCGTGAGCTTCAGAAACCTCCCACACAAGGACTCAGTAAAGGTCACTTCATCCTTAGTGGGACTGCTCGCCCATTGCTTGGGGTCTCCTGCTTTAGTTACTCCGTAGCTGGAGGGACTGAGGCCCACAGAGGTGCCCAAGGCCACAGCCAGTAGGACCATGACCAGAAATTAGGGGCAGCACCAAGCAAGGGTGAGCAGTTCAATCAGACTGTCTTACTCTAGGATTTTGGCTTCTCTACTTCCCAGCTACAGGACTTGCGCATGTTACTTAATTTCTCAGAGCATGTTTCCTCATCTGTGATAAGAGGATGGTGAGGGATTAAATAACTCAGTGAAACACCCAGTGTGTGCCTGGCATATAGTAGGGGTTTCATAAATGGTGGCTCCCTTACTTGCCTACCCTACCAGTGTGATCTGCTGCCTAACAGTAACAAGCCTTATAACCTCAGCATTGAATCCAGCAACCATTTACTGAACAGAGGTTTCTGACTGATGAAAGGGTATCATCAACGGGGCAAAACAGTATTAACATGACCCGTTTAAATTACACCCCAACTGCAGAAGTCTTCCTTAAATGGTAGCTTTCAGTGATTCAGCATGTACTGCATTGCTGGTAACTAGGAAATGTTAAAACTTCATAGCCAGCAGGAAGCAATGTAACACATTATTCCTTATTTAATTTCTTTTAACATCTGTCATCCCACTAACGTGGTAATCATTTTTTTCTTCCACTCATTATAAACAAGACTGGAGGTAGATAAAATTTTCCCAAGAGTTGTTTCTCCTGCAGAAGCAAAAGAGACACCTTTCTAAGCCGGGCACGGTGGCTCAAGCCTGTAATCCCAGCACTTTGGGAGGCCGAGACGGGCGGATCACGAGGTCAGGAGATAGAGACCATCCTGGCTAACACAGTGAAACCCCGTCTCTACTAAAAAATACAAAAAACTAGCCGGGCGAGGTGGCGGGCGCCTGTAGTCCCAGCTACTCGGGAGGCTGAGGCAGGAGAATGGCATAAACCCGGGAGGCGGAGCTTGCAGTGAGCTGAGATCCGGCCACTGCACTCCAGCCTGGCCGACAGAACAAGACTCCGTCTCAAAAAAAAAAAAAAAAAAAAAAAAAGAGACACCTTTCTTTGCATTCCCTTCTTTGATCTAATTTTCCTTTCTCTTAGCTTGCAAGGATGCAGCTGGAATTGAGTATGTTTTTGTTCCAGACTTTGTGCAAAGTGCTTTGGGTGCCTTTTCTCATTGTATCCTCACCTCTACCCTCTGAGGCAGGCACTGCTATATGAGAGATGGTTAAGGTTCCTTCCTATGATCACATGGCTAGCAAGTGGTTGAGCTGTGATTTAAACTCAGGTGTGGCTCTTCCTCACTTGGCTCTGCTGCGACTGCTTTTCAGAAAGAATGATCATCTTCCCAGAAGTTTAAAATCCTTTTAGGTAAGACCGAGGGGTGGGGACGCGGGAAGAAGAATAAGCCACATAACTGCCTACAGCCACCAGCTCGTGCATGTCTTTACTTAAATTAAGTGCCCGTATGCCCCTCCATGGCCACACAAAAAAAAAAGCTCATAAAGCTCATGGCTCCTTTGCCAAGTTGATTGGTCCCCAACCTGTACTACACTCCCTCCCCACTCCCATCCAAGGCTGGCCCGGAGACCAGTAAATAGCGATATTTGTATTTCTTCTGATGTTCTTTGCTCACCATAGCAGTTTGCTGGGTTCCTAACTTACGCCTTTCCGTTCCTGGGAACCTGAGCATCCAGCAGTCTGCTCTGGCTTCAGTGGGTCTCGTGGGATGACCCTTTCCACCTTATCGGACACCCCTTAGTTACCACCCGGAAAGGCAGCAGATAACGGTGCCAGATCCGTACCTTCCTCGGGCCGCTCGCTCTCCAGTAGCGCCACCACCTCGGTACCCTCTTCGCCGGAGCCCCGGACCTCATCCACGTCCACCACCGTGGCGGCGGGCGCTCGGGGCTCCCCCGGGGTCCCCGCCCGTCCGGAGCCCGACGGCTCGGGCCCAGCCTCACGGTGTCTGCGGCCTCCGCCGCTCCTCTCGGCCTTCGCTCTCTTGTTCTCCTTGTGCGGGGACCTGCCGCCTCGCCCGCGGGAGTCCCTGGAGGAGCTCCGCGCCCTCCTCTCCATCCTCAGAGCTGCTGGGCGGCCGGAGCAGCAGCGCGAGAGCGACTGGGGGCACGGGATCGCAGTCCCTGCGGAGTCGCTGCGGGTGTGCGTGGCGCGCCCGGGGGACCCTAAAGACAGGTGAGTGGGGGCTGTGGGCGAGGGGCGGGACCCCGGGGCCCTGGGCGGGGCCGTGGCCGGGCGCACCCGGAACCCCGACGGCTGTTTTTCCGTGGAGCTGTGGACTGCGCCCGCCGACTCCCACGGCCGGGGCGGCGCTGAGGCAGAGAGGCCTGGGTGGGAGAGCCGGCGCCGCGTAGGGTGCGGGCGTTGAAAAGTGCGTGTCTGCAGGTGGCAGCCGGGGCTGCGAAGACTCAGTTCCTGGAGGGTTCCTAACGTCCTGCTAGAGGGCTGAGGGAGTACAGAAACTCATTGCAGGCTTTGGTTTCGCTTCAGAACGAATACATCTTTTGCCTTTTATTGTAGATTTCTGTGGAGAGTACCAGTTGTTAGTAACTGTTTTTTTTTTTTTTTTTTTTTTTTAGGTCCTACTTGGGCAGGGCCAAGTAAAAAAGAAAAAAGAAAAAAAACCACAAAAGGTCATCGAATTAGGGTGACTTTAAGGTAAAATCAGAAATTTCCCCTCAACCCCCAACTTTCCTTCTTGGAGTCGTCTCAAGGCTGCCTTTCTCTCCTCCCTACTTATTTCTTATTTTATATCCTGGCCCTAGTTGTTCTACAGATGCATTAACCCGTAATGATGCTGGTTGATTCCTCCTGGGAGTATTTACATTTTAAAAGGGATGAAAGGAAACTCTCTTTGCGATGTGTTTCGTCTCTGTTGTTATTTAGCATCTTTATTAATGCTTACGCCTGATGATGATGATGCAATGCTTCTTGAAGAATCATAGGCAGGAAGGGGTCTGCTCTAACTTCTGTGTTTAGGAAGGGACACTTTGTCCCGTGCTTCCATGATGAAAGCAGGAGTTGGGCTTTTTCAGAGTTCACTGGCCAGGCTGGATCTAGCAACGAACTGGAGAGCTGCCTCACCCTCTTCTGAGGGACTTGAAACATTGAATAGGTTTATTTCTCTTTCACTTTCTGTTAATAATTTGTTTCTTACTGAAAGGTAGGTTGGTCAAGATAACCCATCACCCAAGATTTATGATACTACTCAGATAGTTCAGATCACATGATGGCAGAAATAATGTTCACTGATTTTTAAAATATTTCAATATTTATTGAATTCACACAGCAATAGCTTTTTTTTTTCTCTCTCCCAAAACCTTATTAAAGACTGAGGACCTGAAGTAACTGAAGTGCGTCTGGAAAAACCATTCCACTACTTTCTTCTATATGTTCCAGGTTAGGCCACTGCGAGTAAAGTAAATAAAAGATGAGCAATCCAGTCATATAAATAGGTTTTATTGCTGTCTAAACCTGATCATTGCATGGGCTACCTAAGGAGGACAAGTATTTCCTCACAAGGGCCTTCCTCAGTTGATAGTTTCTGCCTACAACACTATAGTGAGAAAAATTCCAAAGCTGCGTTTGGCTCATAGAGAGAAAGGTATCATGATTATTTCATATTCCCCTGAATTAATATTTGCTATTAAACACAGCTAGCATCTTTATCATCCTGTAGAGATTTCCCCATTAGACAAAGCGAGAAACTATTTGTAGCATTTACTGATGTTTTTCCTCAGCCTGGTCCTGTTATAAATTAATTTCATACACATCCCCAGCTAGACTCTTATACTAAAATCGCATCTGTTTTTTTACTCCAAGAATGGAGCAGGATATCTGGTCAAATGATATTCTCGAAACTGTACTGTCTTTCCTCTCTCTTTTTTTTTTTCTTTTTTTTTTTTTTTGAGACGTTTTCTGGCTCTGTAGCCCAGGCTGGAGTGCAGTGGCCAGATCTCAGCTCATTGCAAGCTCCGCCTCCCGGGCTTATGTCATTCTCCTGCCTCAGCCTCCCGAGTAGCTGGGACTACAGGCACCCGCCAGGTTGCCCGGCTAGTTTTTTGTATTTTTTTTAGTAGAGACGGGGTTTCAACGTGTTAGCCAGGATGGTCTCGATCTCCTGACCTTGTGATCTGCCCATCTCGGCCTCCCAAAGTACTGGGATTACAGGCTTGAGCCACCGTGCCCGGCTGTACCGTCTTTCAATAAGAGAGAAATTCCTTGTAGGAGAAAAATCAACAGGAAAAGGCCCTTCTGGGTGTTGGAGCCCATGCTGGACACTTGTTCTCAGTCAGCTTTGCTCAGTTTCCTTGGTTTCTTTGACCACTGACAAATTACATAATCATTACTTCGTTTTCTATATCTATACCTAACAGCAATATAAGCAGCTGCTTATAACACAAGTCTGCTGGGGTTATGAGTGACAAACACAAAATCCGAGAAGCTGCATACCATTCCATGATAAAAAGGTCAATCCAGCATGGCTGGAAGGTGGAGGAGTTGGGGAGGGGAGTGCTGAGTTAGCAGATAAGTCCAGCTGGCTGTCCTCATCTACTTTTGCAGGGATGCTGCTGTTTTCTTTTAGATTCCTTTTTAATTGAAAGTGTTGCTCATCTCTTTGCTGAAAATATGCTATGCACACATTCTGAAACTCTCAATATTTTACTCCTTGTTTGGATTTGTTAAGAAACTGACATCTGTGGGAACTGAGTTACTAGAAGAAAGGGAGGATCAATTCAAGCTATTTACTTTTGAGTTTATGTTTCCAAGACGAAAGGTTATGAAAGAGTGCAAGGCTTTCTAAAGTATTACACTTATTCCCAGTTAGTGTTTTGAAGTATTATATCCACACGAATAACTGAAGGCATGAATACTGATTTATATGGATTATTTAATGGAAGGCTGGAATTGACTGGCACTACATGACATTACAAATCCTATTATTTTAGAGCTGGAAACTATAAGGACTTACTGAATTTGATTTTCTCAATTTGTAGGTGGCAGAGAGACTAAATAGGAGGGCACAATAGTGGTCTAGGAAAGTGATGCCACTGACAGCCTGATCTGCAGCTTTGGCAGTGGGGATGGCTTGGATTCAGGAAATATTTCTGAGGGAGAAAATGAAAATAATTTGGTAGTCTCATGGGGTTATGGAGTGGGGACCATGAAGGGATAGAGGACTTGAGAAAGATGGAGAGTTCAACCTTAATAGGCTGAGCAGCTGATCAGAAGTTGCAGCTGCTTTGGTTGATCCACATCCCCTAACTGTTTTGCCCCCAAGCATCTTATGTTCCTACCCTCTTTGCTCTGAAATGCAGCTGTTGGCCTGTTAGGTGCAGGGATGAGATGAGACTTATTTAACTTCTCTCTCATTAATTCACTTCATAGATACTTAGTGAGCACCTACTACATGTATTGCACTGCTCACTCCTGAGGATTTAAAGGTAAGACATGGTGCATGCCCTTGAGGAGCGTATAGTATAACAGGGAGAGACAGATGTGTAAACAGACAAGTGTGATAAAGTGTTGTGTATCCGGGTTTTTCAACCTCAGCACTACTGACATTTTGGACTGGATGATTCTTTGTTGTGGAGGGCTGTCTTGTACATTGTAACAGCATCGTTAGTATCGCAGCATTGTTAGCAGAATCCCTGGCCTCTGCCAGATGCCTGTAGCACTTCATTCCTAGTTGTGGTGACCAAAATTGTCTTCAGATATTGCCAAGTGTTTGCCCCGTGGCATCAAACAAAATTGCTCCTGGTTGAGAACCACTCATCTATATGGTACTGTGAGAACACAAAGAAGGGAGTGAGTAACATTACCTGAGTGGAGTCAGAGGAGATCCAGTTTGGGCCATACTGGGATGAATAGGTGATACTCAGGCAGACTTTGAGAGCTGGGCCTTCCAGCCAGAGGAAACAGTACAAAATATAGCAGGTCAATCAGTGGCTTGACAAACTGGCAAAAGAGGAGGCCAGAGAGCTAGGCAGTCCAATAAATGAAAAACATTTTCATATAAGAGAATTATATATTTATGCTTAATTTATATTTTATAAGAGAATTTATATTTTATCTTATTGCCAAAAGAAGCCATTGAAACATTTTAAGCAAGGAAAATGGTAAGATTTGCAACTGAGAAGAGTCACTTTATGGACAAGGTGGAAGGTGAATTGAAATGGGAAGAGGATGGGCCAGGCCTGGTGACTCACGCCTGTAATCCCAGCACTTTGGGAGGCCGAGGGTGGACCACGAGGTCAGGAGATCGAGACCATCCTGGCTAACACAGTGAAACCCCATCTCTACTAAAAATACAAAAAAAAAAAAAATTAGCCAGGTGGGGTAGCGGGTGCCTGTAGTTCCAGCTACTCGGGAGGCTGAGGCAGGAGAATGGCATGAATCCGGGAGGTGGAGCTTGCAGTGAGCCAAGATCACGCCACTGCACTCCAGCCTGGGTGACAGAGCAAGACTCTATCTCAAAAAAAGAAGAAAAAGAAATGGGAAGAGGATGGAGGCAGAGAGACCAGTGAGGAGACTCTTGCAACAGTCTAGGTGAGAGGGATGATAGGAGTTATGTTTACAGGGACAAGTGATGACTCTCAGGACTCCAATCGAAGTTACTGGTGAATGGGGCTGACATCCAACTAAGGGAATACAAGAGAGGAAACAGATTTTGTGTAAAGGTGGGTGGGCCAAGTTCAGCCTCAGAGGTATTGAGCTAGAAGTGTCTGCAGGTATTCTGTCTAGAAATGTACAGTGGGCAATGAAATATTTAGGTTTAAAGTTCAGGAGGGATTATGTTTCTGAAGCCAAGATCCTGACTCTTTCACTAGCTGCTGACTGTGGCTCCAGCATCCTGTGCTGGATTTTCAAGAGAAAAACACAGAAGAGGAAAACGCACATGGCGAAGTGATCCCAGCCAGCGATGGTTTCAATATACTTTATCATCTTTCTGTTTTTGTTTCACTAAAGATACATTTCTGGGCTGGGCGCAGTGGCTAACGCCTATAATCCCAGCACTTTGGGTGGCTGAAGCGGGTGGATCACGAGGTCAGGAGTTCAAGACCAGCCTGGCAAAGATGGTGAAACCCGTCTCTACTAAAAATACAAAAAATAATTAGCCAGGCATGGTGGCAGGTGCCTGTAATCCCAGCTACTCAGCAGGCTGAGGCAGAGAACTGCTTGAACCCGGGAGGCAAAGGTTGCAGTGAGTGAGCTGAGATTGCGCCACTGCACTCCAGCCTGGGCGACAGAGCGAGACTCCATCTCAAAAAAACAAAAATAAAAATAAAAAGATACATTTCCTGTTTCTGGCTTGTGTGGCCCTGAGGACTCTATTTTGTCCCTTTATAGTTCAGTGTTATGGAAGAGTATGGTGGGGAGGGAAGGGGTGGAGAGACAAGAGGGGACAGATAGGGAGAGGGACAGGGTGATCCTAGCGCAGTGCTTCCAGTCTTTTCCCATTCAAGGACAGAAAATGATACTATTTGAATAGCATACTGGGGCAACTTGAGGGGATTTGAGGGTATCTGTATAGGGCTTGGTGAAAAAATTAGTTTTTGATATATAACCATAGTTTTAAAAAGTGTTAGGGATTCAATATCAGTAAACTAAATTTGTATACACATATTTTAAAATTTTAAAAAAGAATCTTGAGTTTGCTTCCATAGATATAAATTTTATGTTTGAAATGACTACATAAAATTCCTAATCAAAATTTTTTAAATGATGAACTCTAAATTTTTGTTACCATGAATGAGAAACGTGTTCTCACAATTTTAAAAGCTTTAAAAATCATCTTTACAATCACTTAAAAATTTACAGCAGTTAAACTTAGAATCTAATTTCTGTCATCAACAAATGTAATTTTGATATTTCAAAATTGTGAATGGGTTTCAAATCTAATCAACTTTTTCTTTAAACTTATTTCAAAATGGCTAGGTGCGGTGGCTCACGCCTGTAATCCTAGCACTTTGGGAGGCCAAGGTGGGCGAATCAGGAGGTCAGGAGGTCCAGACCATCCTGGCTAACATGGTGAAACCCTGTCTCTACTAAAAATACAAAAAAATTAGCCGGGCATAGTGGCACGCACCTGTAGTCTCAGCTACTTGGGAGGTTGAGGCAGGAGAATGGCTTGAACCCAGGAGGTGGAGGTTGCAGTGAGCCGAGATTGTGCCACTGCACTCCAGCCTGGGTGACAGAGTGAGAATCCGTCTCAAAAATAAATAAATAAATAAATAAATAAATAAATAAATAAATAAATAAA
>NC_045434.1:36136335-36159572 GCF_002776525.5 Piliocolobus tephrosceles
AAATAAATAAATAAATAAATAAATAAATAAATAAATAAATAAATAAATTTCAAATAATAATGAGGCTGGGCACAGTGGTTCATGCCTGTAATCCCAGCACTTTGGGAGTCTAAGGCAAGAGGATCTCTTGAGCCCAAGAGTTTGAGACCCGCCTGGGCAACCTAGAAAGATCTCTGTCTCTATTTATAAATGAATGAATTGAATGAATGAGTGAGTGAAAGAATGGATGAATGAATGGGAAAAGGAAAGGAAAAGAAAGGAAGGGAAAGAAGCTCTAGGGAGCCCAACACAAGCATTATTAAGAGCTGTTGCGGTGCAGCTAGAGTAGACTCTCCACCTGTCTTTCTCTGCGCTGTGCAGTCTCCATGTGCAAGTGACCACAAACTTCACCCAGAAGTGAGGGCAGAAGCAGGTCCTTGACAGTGCGTAGCTTCTTGCAGCAGATCAGTGAGTGCTGGATGGCTTTTACCATGCCACCTGGAGGCCTGTGGCACGCCAGCCAATCCCACTTGGTTGCCTTCTAAAAAGTCTGGGTGTAGGCTACTTTGGTCTGGAGGTTCCCGGCATCTCTCTAACCCCCAACCCTAAAGCTATCCCTATGGGCTGAGAAAATTAGTATTAGACGGCACACCTGGAATCGCTTTGGGGCAACAGAGGTGGGAAACTCCTCTACAGCATGCATCAGAATCACGTGGAGGGCCTGTTGAAGCATAGATTGCTGGACTCATCCTCCCCACCCCTACTTTCTGATTCAGCAGGTCAAATGAGGCCTGATAATGTGCATTTCTAGCCAGTTCCCAGGTGATGCTGTTGGTTCGGAACTACGCTTTGAGAGCCAGTATGATACAGGTTAAACAAAAGTGTTTTCTAAATATTCCATTTACAGCAGCCGCATTCTCACTGTCTTATCCTGGTTTATTTTTTGTAAGATCCTTTATCATTACTTGATGTCGTATATTATATATTTTATCTGCTTAATGCTTGTCTTTGGTAATGTCCAGAAAAACAGAGACTTTGTTTTGCTTACTGTGGTAGTCCCATCTCTTAGGACAGTACTTGGCACACAGTAGGAGCTAAAAGATATTTGTTGCATGAATGAACATGCCGTTTGGAAGGCATTAGCCAAAGCTAAAACTATGAGATTGAGAAAGCTGACCTAGGAAGAGAGGAATGGATAAAAAGGCGAAGAGCCGGCTGGGCGTGGTGGCTCACGCCTGTAATCCCAGCACTTTGGGAGGCTGAGGCGGGCGGATCACCTGAGGTCAGGAGTTCGAGACCAGCCTGGTCAACATGGTGAAACCCCGTCTCTACTAAAAATACAAAAACTAGCTGGGCGTGGTGGCAGGCGCCTGTAATCTTAGCTACTCGGGAGGCTGAGGCAAGAGGATCATTTGAACCTGGGAAGCAGAGGTTGCAGTGAGCCAAGATCACGCCATCGCACTCCAGCCTGGGGGACAAGCGTGAGACTTGCTCTCAAAAAAAAAAAAGAAAAGAAAAAAGAAAAGGCAAAGAACCAAGGACAGACCCTGTATTAAACATACATGGGCATTAACAGAATAACAAAAGCACAAAATAGAGCAGAATGCTAGGAGACAAGCCCAGAGCAACAGCATCATAGAAACCCACAGAGGAGAGATTTTCAGAAAGGGAGGAGACACCAACAGTAAACAGCAGAGATCATGTAAGATGAAAAGTCTGTAACACTTGTCAATTAGTAGTTTTGCCATTGATGATTTTGGTAAAAGAAAAATGTCCTGAGTAGCAGGCTAATTGCTATGGACTGAGTAGTGAATGGTGGATAAAAAGGTGGGAAAAAAACTGAGTGTAGATTGTTTAAGGATTTGGCCACAAAGGAAAGGCTGGAGTGGGAAGTAGTTCAAGAGAAAGTGTTTATTTCTCCTTCCTGCTATCTTTCTCCTCTCTCTGTGTCTGTGTTGTGTGTATGTAAGATCAGAGCATAATTTTATGCTATAGGAAAGTAGTCTGTGAAGAAGCATTGAATATACAGCATTGTGTAATAGTAACCAAAGGGTAAGGTCATAATCCTAGAGGAGCTAGGGGGGATAAAATCAAGAGTAGGATGAATGACCCCCTCATCCCCCGAGACCAGAAGGAAAGACATGATGGGGACTAGTTTAGAGGACTGGGCTGAAAGTTGAGGGGGTTCATGTATGAGAGCCTCCATTTACTCTGGGTGGTTTGGAGCAAAGTTATCTAGTGGTAGAGCAGGGGTAGGGTAAGAAATGTAAGAGCAATGGCAAAGGCTTGGAGTCATTGCTGCAGGAAATAGACTTGAACAATGGTATCCGATGCACCCAAATTGGGGGTTTCTCCCTCTCTCTCTCTCTCAGCTGTTTTCTAGGGTAGGAATGCTGGAAGGAGCAGCTGCAAATTAAAATACACTCCCACAGGCAAGCAAGGATGGGAGGCAGTCATGTGGAGGGAGTTAATTACCAGAAGAACAGTGGGCTCCAGTCATTGTAATAGGCAGCAGGGTGGAAAACACATTGGTCTGGCCCAGGAGCTCTCTGGTTGTGATTAAGTAATTTTAGGAACCCAAGGAATGAACTCAACAAATAACCCATTAAGTCTTTTTGGTTTATATAACACCCAGCCAGTGACTCACGCCTATAATCCCAGCATTTTGGGAGGCCAAGGTGGGAGCAATGCTTCAGTTCAGGAGTTTGAGACTAGCATCAACAACATAGCAACACCCCTACCTCCCCCTCCAAAAAAAAGTAAAAAAAAAAAAAAAAAAATTAGCTAAGTATGGTGGAGCATGCATGACTAGCTACTCAGGAGGCTGAGGAGGGAGGACTGCTTCAGCCCAGGAGTTCAGGTCTTCAGTGAGCTACGATCATGCCACTGCATTCCGGCCTGGACAACAGAGTGAGATCCTGTCTCTAAAAAAAAAACCAAAAAACAACCCACAAAACACAGCTTTATGTCTGGGGAACAGAGGCCTCTCCTGAGCAAGAGAGATACAACTTGTCACCCTGTTACCAGCATTAAATCAGATCCCAGATCCACAGCCTTTTGAGCATAGCCCAAATATTTTTGAATGAGGACGCTGTGGAAATACTGTACCTAAGACTGCATGCAAACTTTCATCTCCCCAAAGAGTTTGTGCTCCCTTATAGATAACTGCTCTGGAGAAAAGGAAACACTCAAACTTTTTAGTGAATATCATATGCAAATCCCAAACTAACACTAATTTCTGGGACCCAAAACGTTGCTGTTTGCCATCAACATTTTGAGCTTATAGAGGTTGGGTGACAAAAGAACTGAATTCTGGCCCAGGTTCACCTTTGGGCAGGGCTAGTGGGACTGTGAATTCATCCTGTGGTTAAGGGCCCTAATTGCCAAGTGAATAGCTGGAATAGGTAATCTTAGCAACTGGCAGAATTCCTACATTGGTACACTCACCCATGGTGTAAGGGCTATTCCAGTAGGAAGTACCAAGTGGGGTGCCAAAACAGTACATCAAAAGCAATGCCATATTCCTGGAGAACTGCAGAGATACGTGTTATGATCAAAGGAGAGAAAGATACTACTGTGATGGTTCCCACCTCATTCCCATTCACTTCACAGATCAGCTGCCACAGATGACTGATAGGTCTTGGTTACTGCAAACCCAATCAAGTGGGGACTCTAAGGGTAGTTACTGTTCCCACATGGAGTCTTTCTAATGAGGCAACTTCACACAGCCTCTGCCACTTGCTTTGCAGTTATCGATCTGGGATTTAGCTCCAGAATATCTTCGTAAAAACTCTCTCTTTTTTATATTATGCACCAATAACTTTTTGATTCAGTAATATATTTTATGTTTTTATTGACTATCACTCTTTCATATATTCTGGTTCACATCTGTATATGAGTTTCTTCACTTTAAAATGGGCATCATAATTGTATCTTTTTCAGAGTTATTGGGAAGAAAACGATATAATCTGTGTAGAGCACACATAGTATGTGCTCAACGTCTGTTGCCTCATCTGTTGGGGATGAGAATCTGGGACATCTTTTTTGTAATTCGTTGTTCATTCTGCAGGAGTCATTTTCAAGTCATTGAGATGATAAACCTTCTGAATCGTTTCATGTCTGAGGATGTTTTTATTTTCCTCTCACTTCACTGTTGGTTACCCCAAAGGATTCCAGAGTTAGCCCTGAAGATATTGCCATTGAGAAATTCAAGGGCAAACTAATTTCCATTGTTTTATAGGTAACGTTTCCATATAAAAATCTCTTGATTCTTTCTCCTATAGTTTACCTAGGACAAGATCTTTTTTCATTAATTATTCTGAGAACTCTAAGTGGGCCCTTTTAATAAGATGTGTTTTGGTGCAAATTTGGGACATTTTTTTTTTTAACTCCCCAACTCTCACCATCATTCTTGCTGGTTTTCGTATCTACAATTTTTGTCATCCAAATGTTGCAATGTTTAGATCCATTTTCCATGTCTTATAATTCTCCTTTTTGTTAATTTGCTGTTCAGCCCTGCCCATTCTGCTATAAGCCAGTCCATAAGTCTTATTTTCTATCTTTCAGGGATTCCTCAATATTCCTGGCTCATTAATGGAACATTTTGTTCCCTTGGCTGAAAAAAAAAAAAAGCATTATGTCTTCAGATTTAAGAAAGAAGGCCGAGGCCAGGTGCCCGGAGCGGCGCAGCCACACTGACCGCGGATCAGCCCTCCGCCCTTGGCCCCCGGCCCCGGCGCTCGGGGCTCGGAATTCAGAGCTCAGCGCATGCCAGGTCTTTTAATGGCTGCTCGGCGGAGCCGGGCCTAGGACTGCAAAGGGGCTGCGTCACAGGAAGGCGCCCCAGCGAGCCTCCTCCTGGGCCCGTCACGCCAGCCGCGGGGCGCTCCAGGTGGGGGCAGTGGGGGCGCGCTTCCCCTTGGTGACGTCCTGACCCGGGACGCCGGGGTCCGATCGCTCGCAGCAGGCTTGCCAGCCGCTCGTCCCGGCCATGAATTGAGACCGCCCCGCCTGCTACGCCCGCGCCTTTCTTCTCTAGCCTCCTCCGCCCGCCGCCCGCGGGCCGGCTTCCTGGGGGGATGCTGGCTCTGGGCGTGGCGCCTGCACCATAAACTACCAGCAGCAGCTGGCCAACTCGGCTGCCATCCGGGCCGAGATCCAGCGCTTCCAGTGGGTCCACCACAATGTCTACTCCATCTGTGAGCTGCTGGGGTGCGTGGAGGACCGGTGCTGCAGAACCAGATCTGGCAGCACGTCATCGCCATGGAAGACGTCTTTGTGAACAGCTAGGAATGGACGCTGAGTCAGTCCGTCCGGGAGCTCAAAGTGGTGGCAGGTTCAAGCAAGAGATTGTTGTTGATGGACAGAGCTATCTGGTGCTGATTAGTGATGAAGGGGACCCCCCCACCCCGGAGGCGCAGTTTGCCATGTGGGTGGACGCAGTTATATTTGTCTTCAGCTTGGAGGATGAAATAAGTTTCCAGACGTTTACTGCAGTCAAATGGCCAACTATCGGAACATGAGCGAGATTCCTCTGGTTCTGGTGGGAACCCAGGATGCCATAAGTTTCACTAACCGAAGGGTCATTGATGATGCCAGGGCAAGGAAGCGCTCCAACGGCCTGAAGCGGTGCACGTACTATGAGACCTGTGTTATGTACGGGCTGAACGTGGAGAGGGACTTCCAGGAGGTTGCCCAGAAGATTGTTGCCACAGGGAAGAAGCAGCAGTTGTCCATAGGACCCTGCAAGTCACTGCCCAATTCTCCGGGCCATTCCACCATCTGCTCTGCACAGGTGTTCCCCATGCACATCAGCTAGATAAATAATGGAGGTGGGAGTTTAAGTGACTATTCCTCCTCCATTCCATAGACTCCCAGCACCAGCCAGAAGGAACTTCAGATGGATGTTCTTCCCATTGCCAACACGCCCACGCCTCCCATTGCCAACACGCCCACGCCGGTTCGCAAGCAGTCCAAGCAGGGTCCAACCGGTTCACCTCTCAGAAAGGGAGCGACCCAAAGAGAAGAAAGGCCTGGAGAGTCATGCGTACAGCATCAGGAGCAGCCAAGCCATGCCAATTATACAGGGCATGCTGTTGAAGCAAAGTGGCAAATTGTTGAATAAAGAGTGGAAAAAGAAATATGTTACCCTGTGTGACAATGGTGTGTGGACCTATCATCCAGGTTTACATGATTACATGCAGAATGTTCATGGTAAGGAGACTGACCTTCTGAGAACTACCATCAAAGTCCCAGGGAAGAGGCTACCCTGAGCCACGTCGGCCTGCATGCCCATCTCCAGGTCTAAAACCAATGGCCTCTCCAAGTACCTGAGGAGTTTACACATCTCATTCAATTCAGGGAATGTCACTAGTGCATCTGGGTCTCAGATGGCAAGCAGCATCAGCCTGGTCTCCTTCAACAGCCAACCAAATGGCATGCACCAGAGCTCCTACTCAGTCTCCAGAGCCAACCAGTGGAGTGAGGCTACAGTCATTACAAACTTGGCCATCAGCAGTGACATGGGGCTGGGTGACTCCGTATGCTCCAGCCCCAGTAACTCCAGCATCACCAGCCCACCTCCCCTCATACCAACAGAAAGAAGCACTGTAGGCAGAAAACCACCAGCAACTTCAAAGCTGATGGCCTGTCCGACACTACCAAAGAACAAGGAAACTTTGAGTTTATCATTGTGTCCCTCACTGGCCAAACGTGGCACTTTGAAACCACGACGAATGAGGAGTGGGACACCTGGGTCCAAGCCATCGAGCGCCAGATCCTGGTCAGCCTGGCCAGCCTGCAGTCGTGCAAGAGCAGCAAGAACAAGTCCCAGCTGATGAACCAGAGCGAGGCCGTGGCCCTGCAGTCAATCCGACACATGCACGGGAACTCCTACTGTGTGGACTGTGAGACCCAGAATCCTAACTGGGCCAGTTTGAACTTGGGAGCGTTCATGTGCATCAAGTGCTTAGTGATCCACTGGAATCTTGGCACCCACTTTTCCTGAGTCTGATCTCTGGACCTGGATGACTGGCCAGTTGAGCTTATCAAGATGATGTCATTCATTGGGAATGAGATACTCAACAGCGTCTGGGAAGAGAGCAGCCAGGGGTGGACGAAACCCTCAGTAGACTCCACAAGGGAAAAGAAGGAACAGTGGATCCATGCCAAGTATGAGCAGAAGCTCTTCCTGGCCCGGCTACCCTGCACGGAGCTGTCCCTGGGCCAGCACCTGCTGTGGGCCACCACAGACGAGGACCTGTGGACAGCCATCCTGCTGCTGGTGCACGGCTCCCGGGACGAGGTGAAAGAAACCTTCGGGGAGGGAGACAGAGACAGCCGCACTGTACTGCATCTGACCTGCTGCAAGGAAATGTGGTCCTGGCGCAGCTCCTGATCTGGTACAGGGTGGACGTCATGGCCTGAGATGCCCATGGGAACACAGCGCTGGCCTACACCTGGCAGGCCTCCAGGCAGGAATGCATCAATGTGCTGCTGGAGTATGGCTGCCCCGACGAGCGCTAAGTGCTCATGGCCACCCCTAACCTGTCCAGGAGAAACAATAACCAGAACAACAGCAGCGGGAGGGTGGCCACCATCATCTGAGGAACAGCCATGCCTGCCTGCCCGCCACACCCGGGATGCGGCAGCCTCGCAGCATACTCACTTGGAAGTCGCAACACGTGAGTCCCGTCGCATCCCCTCACTCTTCCTGGTGGTTCCTCCTCCTCCCCACCCACCCTCACCCCAAACAAAATCACAAAACCTGGACATCCTCAAGGGGTGAAGAGGCGGCTGGGAGACTGCAGAAGCAGCTCCTTTGCATAAACTCCCCTAAACCACAGGCAGGAGAGAGTGACAGGCCTTGGCTCTTTGATGATAGCACATAGCGCAGGACCCTTGTCCTGGTGGCACAAGGGATTTGGATCTGAGGGGGAGTGGAGGTGACGAACAAGGAGAAGGGGCAACTTTCCTTAACTGGCAGTTAAGCACATCAGTACATTTCACCTCTACCAAATGGAACACTTGGATTCCATCTCTTCTCTTGATGGCATAAATCAGAAGCAAGTACAGAGTTTGTCAGCTTTGAAGCCCTTATGATGGTATGTGTCAAATCAGTTGTAGGTAATCTGTCCAGGTAGAATACTGGCTTCATTCCACTTGTGTAGTTGAGTTCTTCCAGCATTACTGCTGTTTAATAGAAGATGATTGGTCATCACCAAGAAGAAAGCATATTAGCCAAGGAGGTAGTTATGCAGCATGCTCTGGTGCTTACCACGTTGTGATCGCAATACTCTTAGAAGCATCATATTATCCCAGACATGTTCTTTCAAGCCCCTGGAGTCCTCCTTTCTAATTCACTGTCATACTTTAGTATCTGTTTAATTTTTCAGTTCAAAGAGAGGAAATCAGTTGTCGAGTAACTTTCTTTTGACTGCAGTCTCCTTGGTACAAAAACAAAATGGGAAAAATAAGAATAACTCAGAAATTCAAAAGGAAATCACAAATTCAGCTAATAATAGCATTTTGAGTATATTTTTTAAACTAAATAAACACACAAAAGGCTATTTTTTTCCAACTGTAAGAGATATTTTCTGTTCTTTTGCCGAGGTGGATGTGTTAGTCTCAGGCCTTCCTGGGCCACATTGCCCAACTCACACGGGCTTCTGTATTATGTATTTAGTTAAGATGTGTGAAAATATATTTGAATAAAAGAAGTTCATAAATATGCATTGATTTGTTTTACAGACAAATGGCACCTCTCTTAATTTATAAATTGAACTGGATGTGAACTAATAATATGCAACTAGTTAAACTAGTTAAGAGGGTTACAGATCATTGTACATGGAAAATATTTCCAGCAGTAAACACTTCCATTAATGTGATCTACAGCTTTTAAAAAGGAGCATCTCAGAATAAGACGGTGGTACAATTTGCTTATTAAAATTGAGGAAAAAAAAAAGACACACTGGAATACATTAGAAAGGGAAAAGAAGGAATGTGATTTCTCATGATTGAAAGCATGATTTAGATCAGATACAGCTTTTGCTAACTAAGACCAAGGGGCTCTGGCAAGACGGGGTGGTTTTTCCGAATGCCAAACCGAGGTGCCTTACAAAGGCAGCTGCCGATAGTTCTGTGGCACAGACTGGCTCCTGAGAACCCAGACGACCTTGACCCGGCACCCCCACCCTCCATGCCAGTACCTCGCCTGATTTCCATCGCCACGGTATCTGGCCGCTTCAGACATCAGTGGGGGTAGTCAAATGTAGTCAGCCAAACCATGGCATCCCTTAGGTTAAAATAAAACGGAGTAGCTTTCCCAGAGCCTGTTGGCACTGGGGGGTGGTGGGGTGGAGAGAGAAGGGTTGTCACGATGGAAGACGAGGACACTAGTCTCATGTAGCACAGAAACACGAAGCCACACGCGCTGGCACAGCCTCCGGGGTGTTCCTTGCTCTCGTATATTAAACCTTACATTTTATAGGGGAAAAAAGAGAAGGAAGATAAGGTCGTTGTGTGTGCTCAAGCCTCTTTGTTGGTTCAAATTATTTGGTTATTTTGGTTTGTCTTGTTTCTTTAATTAGACTGTACATTTTAAGGTACAAGCCTTTCTATTATACAATGCCTCCCTATTCTGTATCTCTTAAACTACTGTTTTCTGGTTTTCAAGGACTTTGTAAATCTGGCTCATTCTACCAAACCAACAAATACATCCAGATAAATCTCCAGTGGCACCTAGAATGTTGTCCACTCATTTAAAAAGGTCTCCTAGCCCCACCCATTCCTTCATCAGGGAGCCAGAGTTGCATTGAGCTCTGCAGGGATTCTCCACCAAGAATCAGAATTGTCTGTGATTTTCCTCAAATGAATCCAGCGCTATTGAATGAGAATCTCTGCTTATCAGACGCGTGCATCCTTTTCTCCTCTTAAATAGTCCCGCAGGTGATTCTGAGGCCCACACGGTCCGCTTCCCTCCCTGCGCCCTGCCGGGCCCCCGCGCTGGAGGTGGTTGGATTGGTTCAAGTACTACAGCCCCATCTCGCGTCTTCTCACCGCTTCGGAGGAGATAGGCGCCTGGGATCCTGGAAGGCGGCCCGCCTTTGCAGCCTGGCCCAGCGGCTCCTGAGACTGGGGCGGACCTCACACCTGACCCCCGAGCGGCTAATCCTGCCCAACCGTCCCACCCGCCACGTGCCCTCGGGGCTGGAACGCTGCGCCCCGGGATCGGCCTCCCGGCCAGGGGGCGTCGGTGCGCAGGCGCGCGGAGCGGCAGTCGCAGCTACCTTCCCGCGCCGCTTCCGAGAGGGCGCCCTGGTCTTTACCCGGCCCGCAACGGCAGTGCTGGCGTCAGGGCGCGGTGGGGGCAAGGCGGGTGACGGGCAGCTGGGCGGTCCCGGGCCGAGAAAGGCGCCTCACCTGGCGCCTCCCGCCTTCCTTTTCACCTCAGGTTGCAGAGAGCCGCCACGGCAGGTGGAAGGGCCACGCCCCGCTCCCGCGAGGGGCACCGAGAGATGCTGGGGGAGGGGCAGGGACTCCAACCCTAGACCAGGTAGGCGGCGGACGAAGATTGGTGATACTTTCAGGTAAGAGGGAGCGGGGAGCGCCCCCTCGGCTTGGGGTGCCGGAGGTGTGCGGCGGGAGCCTTTCCGTGGGGCCCTCGCCCTGCAGGGTGGAGGCGGCATTGTGTTGGCCTCAGTTTCTAGTCCTGGTTCCCGAGGAGTCCCTGAAGGCTTCGCATAGGAAGTTTGCGCTGGAGTCGAACACCCCACAGGAACCCCAGTTAACGCCTCCCCATGGCCAGGGGCAGAGTTCTTGACACCTGTAGCTTAACGCAGGTGGAGATTCAGGGCTTGAATCGCTCGGCCACGCGCAACCCGCAGGGCACCCTCTCGGTACTGCTTCTGCCTTATTACCCTTAAAACAGGCGTCTCAGTTATTTGTATCCCACTGTTGGTTGGTTAAAAAAAATCTTTTTTCATGGGTTTGCCCTCTTTTCCTCATGAGCTGCGTTTCTGTCTTCAGTCCTGTAGGACACAATGTCTGAACAAGAGCGTATACAGGAATGTCTGCGGAAGGAAATAAGATCACTTCTCATTTCCACCAAAGATGGTTTGAGCCCACAGGAGTTGGAGAAGGAGTACCTTTTGATGGTTGGCAACCATCTACCACTCCGAATCCTTGGGTATCGGTCCACTATGGAGCTGGTATTGGACATGCCTGATGTTGTTAGTGTCTGCCACGGTGCAGGTGGTACTGTAATACTGAAAGGTAGGTTTCAGATTTTTGAAGGTCTGTAAACTTTGTAATAAAAACAATTGCTTAGTAAATAATTATTCTAGTTCTGCAGTTATTATGCATCCCAGCCAGTGGATTTTAATTTGGCGGGGGAGGGAGACTCATAGGTGCTTTTGAGGTTGTGGGCAAAGTTAGAACCTCTGCAAAATTAACCGTTCCCCAGACAATCGTGTACTCACAAAAACTACACTTTTACATATGATTTCAGGTTATTGGACCTTAAGTCAGGAGAAATAAAAAAAGGACTTCTTAATTATAAAAACATGTTTTAAATTCCGTGAAGCACAAGAAAAAACTATTGTAGGGAAGTTTGCACTTCATCCCAAGGGTTTCAGATCTGTCAGGAGTCAATTAGTTGTAGTAATAATACATTAAGTTATCTTTTCTTCAGCTGGTAGAATAGCTAGCAAGCTGTTGCCCAAAATGCAAGAAATCGAGGAATCAAGAGTTACTGTTTATCGTGCTGCCTGGATAAACAGCTCCTTGGAGAGTTAAAAACTATAAACCCAGATACTAAGGATAAAAATGGGAGTAAGTTTTCTACCTAAATATGATTTCTTTTTTTCACATCTCCTTAGCCATTCCAGATGAATCTACCAAAGGAATAGCAAGTTTAGTTGCAAAACAGAGGAGCAGCCATAAGGTTCGAAACTCTATGCATAAGGGAAGACCTAGTCTTTATTCTGGACCAAGATCTCATCGGCGAGTACCTTACCGAGGAAGGGTTGCCCCTATTCTTCCAGCTGTTGTGAAGAGTGAGTTGAAGGACCTGTTGGCGTTATCTCCTGTTCTCCTTTCTGATTTTGAAAAGGCATTTGCCAAAAGATTTGGACGACCATTCCAGTACGTGCAATATGGATTTCTCTCTATGTTCGAAGTGCTGAATGCGGCTTCAGATGTCATTTCTGTAGAGCAGACCAGAGCAGGTTCTTTGTTGATGCTGAAGAAGAATGTAACAGAGGAAAAGCAGAGAGGATGTCCAGCAGGTATGCATGTGAGCAAATGTTGGAGCAGTCCTGGCACATAGAGGGGTGCGTAATGGCTCAGGTCCATGAGTTTGTTAGAGTTGAAGCCTGGCTCTACTACTTGCTAGCTCAGTGGTCCCGGGCAAACTGTTCAATCTACTTAAGCCTTAGTTTCCTTGTCTTTGAAATAGAAATAACAGTATTTGCCTCTCGGGGTTGTGTTGAGTGCCTTACATGAGGTGAGTTCTGTAAAGTCTCTGGCATTTAGTAAGCTGATAATAAGTGGTAGCTGTTATTATTTTAAAAACTACAAGATCAGCTCTCGAACACTGTAAGTGAACTTTACATGAATGTGTTCATGTAAGTAAGCTATGTGGAAAATGAAAAGTTAAAATATTTAAATGATTAGCCTTAACCCTTCTAATCTTTGCCATCACTGGGGCTTATCCTAGGGTACACTTTGGTAATTTTTGTGGTGTAATAATAACCACCTTATCTGTATAGCATTTTACCTTGCATTCTCATTACCATACTAGGTAGGGTAAGTAACTGTGTGTTATAGATAAGGAAATCAAAGCTCAGGAAAACTAAATGGCTTTTCCAAAGCCACATGGCTGGAAAAGTGGTACAGCTAGAGTTAGATACCCAGCTGTTATTGCTGCCCATGCAGTGAGTTTCTGCCCAACTGCTGTGTACATTAAAGGCTCAAGAGACCGATGTGACCATCTGCATAGTATCTCCCTTGACAATATATGGTTTATACACTGAGCATAGACGGAGCCTACTTGGGAGCATTCTATGCCTATTTCAGTGATTTTCTTTTTCTCTAAAATCTGTATTTAGATTAACATAGGTGAACCATGAGGATGTGTCGCACGTTTATAAACCAGTATTTACACTGTGCTGGGTGATGTAGTTTAAGGATATGAGGATATACTTGGATAGGGAAGGCTCTGGAGGCCAGTAAGTGTTTCAAGTCTAGCCCTCAACTTTATTAGTATTCTTGAAGTCCTAAAACTTGGGAAGACTAACTCATACTATTAAACTTGCAAGAGGTTGAGTTGTAGAAAGCACTTTACCAATTTATTGAATAGTGGGGGGTGAATATTCCTTTCCAGTGATTTTGTTCATGTTCTCCATCCGTGGTTCCTACTTCTATCATCAGGATATCTTGAAGTCAACTGGTGGGTTTTTTTGTTTTGTTTTGTTTTGTTTTGTTTGTGAACTTGGCCTTAGGGTAAAGAAAGAGCTAGGCTGTGGTGAAGTCTGGTGATGTATCTTTCATGTCATACAACAGAATACACCTCTCCAGTGGTATTCCCCCTTCCTATAAATCTTGAAGAATTTATACTTTATTCTGTAGCTTTTCATCCTCCCAGAACTGTGGTACTACTAGTGGTTATCCAGTTTGAAAAGCATAGTGCTAAGCAGGCTCCTTGGAGACTTTTTTGTCTCCTAAATAGGATACAGCTTTTTACATATTGAATCCCACCTCTCTGTAATTATATTCAGGTGACCTTAAGTGGACTTTTAGATAGCCTCAACCTTTTTGGTAACAGTTATGATCTCTGTCTTCCTCTATGGATGACTAATAACTTATACTGTATGTAAGTTTTGGCTTGATATAAAATTGTAACCTTTCTTTTATTAATTTTTACTTCTAAGTTGAAGGCAGTTAGCTCACAGTAGCCTCTGTATGTAGCCACCAGAAAATGAAATAGAAGTTGCTAGTGACAATTTTTCTCTCTTCTTCTATTACTCACAAAAGGTAAAATTTTTACCCAGCCATTTAGAATGAAACAAGGGTCATACTCCACAGGCTTTCCGGTAGCAAAGTCATGCTTTTCACAACCCACTTCAAACATGGAACCACAGAAGCAAATAATGAGCATGGAAAAGACTTCCAAGTTAACTGTAGTGGAGACTTCAAGGCTGAATCACACTGAAAAATTAAACCAGGTGAGAGATAAGAATTTGGAGATATAAATATACGATGTTTTTAAATTCAGTGGTGTTAACACTTTGATCTGATGGAAAAGTTGACCTTTTAAAAACTGAAGTCATTCAGTTATTTCAAATTTGACTAAGCATTTCCTATGGTTCTGTAGATTAGTAAGCAGTGAGAAGTGGAGTGAAAGAAGAGTACAATTGTATCAACTCCACGGTTTCCACCATTTTCTGCAAATGACTCCCAACTCCCAAACCTGTATCTCTTGTTCCAGTTCCTCACCAAAGTTACAGAAGTATATTTGCAATTTATCTCATGAATATCTTCTGAATGGCTGCTCCTGAGCATAATAATCCTGGTATTTTTCTGTGACTGTAAATGCTGAAGGACTTTGAATAAAATCTATTAGAATATAACCGATAAATGCCTGGCTAAATCATCATGTTAACAACTTAAGTTAGAGCTCAGAACTAGTACATGGAAATTAAGTTCAAAACATGAAAATGCCTGATTTCTTCTAAAATTAGCTTTAGTAACATAATTTACATGTAGTAAAATTTACTCATTTTAACTGTACAGTTTGAGTTTTGATTAATATATAATTATGTAATCACCATCAAAATAAAAAACAGAACGTTTCCATCACCCCCAAAAAAGCTCCTTCATGCCACTTTTGTAGTTTTTTTCCCCAACTGCAGCCGCAGACAACCACTGCTTTCTATGATTTTGACTTCCAGGAATTTCGTATAAGTGGAATCAAACAGTATCTAAGCTTTTGTGTTTGGCTTTTTAAACTTAGTAGAATACTTGTGAGGTTCATCCAAGATGTATGTATCAGTAATTTGTTCCTTTTTCTTGTTTGGTATTAGTACGTTATACAGATACACCTAAATTTGTTATCCCTTGCCCATTAGATGACATTTGGGTTATTTCCTCTTTGGTCCTTTACTTATAAAGCCGCTATCAATATTTGCATACATCTTGTATGGACATAGTTCATTTCTCTTGTGTAAATACCTAGGAGTTGGATTACTGCATCGTATGTAGTAAGTGTATGTTATGCCTAGGCGTCCTCATAGCTTAGCTCCCACATATCAGTGAAAACGTGATTTTTCAGTTTTCCATTCCTGAGTTACTTCACTCAGAATAATAGTCTCCATTCTCATCAGGGTCACAGCAAAATGCCATTAATTCATTCCTTTTTATGGCTGAGTAGTATTCTATCATATCTCTGTCTCTCTCTCTCATATAAATGAGAGAGAGAGATATATATCATATATATATCATATATATATGCGCCATAGTTTATTTACTTGATTGATGGGCATTTGGGTTGGTTCCATGATTTTGCAATTACAATTTGTGCTGCTATAAATGTGCATCTGCAAGTATCTTTTTCGTATAATGATTTCTTTTCCTCTGGGTAATGGCATGTAGCCACTACTGTAGTATCATACTGAATAGTTTTCATTCCCCTAAAAGTCCTCTGTGCTTGCACCTATTCATCTGTCTCGTCCCTTAATCCCATGGTAACCACTGGTCTTTTTACCTTTGCCATAGTTTTGCTTTTTCCAGAGAGTCATATAGTTGGACTTATAGAGCATGTAGCCTTTCAAATTGGGTTCTTTCACTTAGTAATATGCATTTAAGGTTCCTCTCTGTCTTTTCATGGCTTGATAGTGCATTTCGTTTTGGCACTGAGTAATATTCCATTGTCTGATACTACAGTTTATCCACTCAAACTGAAGGACATCTTGGTTGTTTCCTCATAAAGTTGCTATAAACATGTGTGTGGGTTTTTTGTGTGGATAGCAGTTTTCAATTCATGTGGGTAAATACGAAGGAGTACAGTTGCTAAATTGTCAGATAAAGGTATGTTTGTTTTTATAAGAAACTGCTAAACTGTCTTCCAAAGTGGTGGTACCATTTTGCATTCTCACCAGTGTTGAATGAATGTTTCTGTTGTTCCCCATTGCTGGTCAGCATTTGGTGTGGCTAGTGTTTTAGATTTTGGCCATTCTAATAGCTGTATAGTGGTATTTCATTGCCGTTTTAATTTGAAATCCCCTAATGACATGATGTTGAACATCTTTTCATATGCTTACTTGCCATCGGGTATATCTTCTTTAGTGAGAGATCTGTTCAGGTATTTTGTCCATTTTTTAAAAATTTGATTGTTTATTTTCTTATTGCTGAGTTTTAAGAGTTTTTTTTTTTTTTTTTTGAATAATAGTCTTTTATCAGATGTGTCTTGCAAATACTTCCTTCTAATCTGTGGCTTGTTTCTCAATCTTTTGACATTGTCTTATAGAGAAAAGGTTTTTAATCTTAAGACCAGGCAATCAATTATTTCTTTCATGTATTGTGCCATTGGTGTTGTATCTAGAAACCCATCACCTTATCCAAAGTCAGCCAGTGTTACCTATGTTGTCTTCAAGGAGTTTTATAGTTTTGAATTTTACATTTAGGTCTATGATCCATTTTAAGTTAATGTTTGTGAAGGGTGTAAGGTTTAGATATGTGTGTGGGGGGTCATTTTTGTTTTCGTGGGTTTTTTTGCAAGTGGATGTTCAATTCTAGTACCATTTGTGAAAAGACTATGTTTGATTCATTAGGTTGCTTTTGCTCCTTTATCAAAGATCAGTTCACTATATTTATGTGAGTCTATGTCTAGGTTCTCTAGTCTGTTCCACTGGTCAGTCTGTTCTTTCACCATTACCATACTGTCTTGGTTACTGTAGCTTTTTTAGTAAGTCTTGAAGTTAGGTAGCGTCAATCCTCTGGCTTTATTCTTCAATATTTTGTTGGCTATTCTGGATCTTTTGCCTCCTATATAAATTTCAGTGTCAATTTGTTGATATTCACAAAATAACTTGCTTAGATTTTGTTTGGGATTGAATTGAATCTATAAATCGAATTGGGAAGAACTAATATCTGGACAATATTGAGTTTTTCTATCCATGAACATGGAATAGTTCTCCGTTTATTTCTTCTTTGATATCTTTCATCGGAGTTTTGCAGGATTCCTTATACAGATCTTGTACATATTTTGTTAGATTTATACTTAAGTATTATATTTGGGGGAGTGCTAATGTAAATAGTATTTTTTTGAATTTCAGATTTCACTTATTACTGGAATATGGGAAAATGATTGACTTTTGTACATTAACCTTGCATCCTGCAACCTTGCTATAATTGCTAATTAGTTCCAGGAGTTTTTAGAAAAATCTGTCATATTTTCTACATAGATTATGTGATCTGTGAATAAGGGACAGTTTTATTTCTTCCTTCCCAGTCTGTTTGTTTCATTTCCTTTTCTTGACTTATTGCATTTACTAGGACTCCAGCAAGATGTTGCAAAGCAGTGGGAGGGAACACTCTTTGCCTTGTACCTGGTTAAGTATTTTTTAGAATTTCACTTTATCTTTTTTGTTTATTATCTATATTTTTCTATTTTATAGTTTTAGTGGATGCCTTAGGGTTTTCAACCTGTATTTTTAACTTATCACAATTGACCTTCATATAATATTATAACATTTCATATAAAATATAAGAACCACGGAATAGTAAATTTACATTTCCCCTCTTCCATCCTTTGTGCTCTTATTGTGATACATTTTAGTTCTCATGTTATATACCTCTTAATACATTGTTATTTTTGCTTAGAAAATGTTTAAGGTAAATAGGAATATTTATTTTAATACTAAAATATTAAAAACATAAAAGTCAAATTTTAAGAAATTAAACATGAAAAAAACTTGTTTACTTACACTTATTTCTGATGCTCTCCAATTCTTTCTGTTTAAATTTCTCTCCAGTATAGTTTTCTTTCTGCTTGGAAAATTTTAACATATCCTCTAAGATAAACCTGCTGATGGTGTATATTCTTAGCTTTTATCCATCTGAAAAAGTCTATTTTTCATTTTCATTTTGAAATATTATTTTTCCAGGTATAGAATTCTATCTAGTTTGATAGTTTTTGCCCCCTTTTAGTGCTTCAGAGACGTTATTCCATTTTTTTCTCTTCGTAGTTTTTTTCCCTCTGATGCTTTCAGGATTTTCTCTTTGTTTGGTTTTCCACAGTTTGATTGTAGCATCCTTTGGTGTACTTTTCTTTATTTTTCTGCCTGGGATTCATTGAACTTATTGCATCATTGAGCTTCTTGTATGTAGGTTTATAATTTTCATGAAATCTGGATATTTTGTCTTCAAATATTTTTTTCTCCTTTCCTCTTTTGGAGTACAATAACATCTATTTTAGACTGCTTGTTATTTTCTTGCAGGTCACTGATGCTCTTTTTCTTTCATTGCAGTTCTCTTTTTTTCCCCACTGTGTGCTTCATTTTATATAGTTTCAATTGCTGTCTTCAAACTGGTTAATCTTTTCTCCAGAATGTAACCTAATTCCATCCAGATTATTTTTCATTCAGATGTTGCATTTTTCATCTCCAGGTATTCCACATGGGTCTTTTTAATATCTCATTTCTTCTATTCATTATGTTAATACCTTATGGACATAAGCATATGTGTAAGGTTTATAATAACTGTTTTAGAGGGCTTGTCTAGTTTTATTATCTGTGCCATTTCCAGTTTTTTTTTTTTCCTATTGATTTTTTTTCCCTGACATGATCATATTCTACCACTTCACATGGTTGGTAACTTTTGACTGGATGCTAGACCATTGTGAACATTTCATTGTTGGGCTTTACATATAAATTACTTTGACTCAATTTGATCATTTTGAGTTTTTCTGTTAAGCTGTATTAGAGTGGGTGCTATAGACTGAATTATATTCTCCCCATATTTATATATTTAAGCCCTAGCCTCCAATATGATGATATTAGGAGATGGGGTCTTTAGGAAGTAATTAAGGTTAGATTAGGTTATGAAAGTGGGGTCCTTATAATGGGATAAACAGCTTATAAGAAGAGACACTAGAGAGTTTGCTCTCCCCACGGGAGCACCCTGAGAAAAGGCCATATAAGTACACAGCAAGAAGGTGGCCATCTGCAAGTCAGAAAGAGAGTGCTCACCAGGAACCAAATTGGGTAGTACAGGTCAAATATCCCTTATCTGAAATGCTTGGTTGAGTATCTCTTATCCGAATATTTGCATATACATAATGAGATATCTTGGAGATGGGATCCCAGTCTAAATATGAAATTCATGTATGTTTCATATATACCTTATATACATAAGCTGAAGGCAATTTTATACAATGTTTAGATAATTTTGTGCATGAAACAAAGTCTTGACTGTGTTTTGACTGTGACTCATCACATAAGGTTGGGTATGGGATCTTCTACTTGTGGCATCATATTGGCATTGAAAAATTGGGATTTGGGAGCATTTCAAATTTCAGATTTTTGGATTTGGGATGTTCAACCTATGCCTTAATCTTGGACTTCCCAGCCTCCAGAACTATAAGAAAAATTCTGTCATTTAAGGCACCCAGTCTATGGTATTTTGTTATGGCAGCCTGAGCAGACCAAGATGCGCAGGTCCAGAACAGCCTTCAATCCAGGGCTAATTTAGCCCCACCACTGAAGCATTACCTTTCTAAGGATTGACTCAATGCATTACGAAGTACTCCTACTCTGTCTAGTGGGAACACTGTTCCTAGCCTTATGTGAGCTCGGAGTATTGTTCAGCCTGTTGCTTCTTGTTTGTTTCTCCAGCCTCAAAGAACTTCTCTCCACTTGCACAGATCGGTACTCATCCAGAAACTTAAGGGAGTTCTTCTGCAGATCTCTAGAGCTATTTCTGTGCCACTCCTCCTTTTCCATACTCAATCCTGCAAATTTTAGCATCCTCATTATCTCAAAATCTGTCTCCTCAATTCATCTAGACTGCCAGGCTCTGTTTCTGTTACTTCTTCCTACACTATCCTGAAAGCTCTCCAGGCTGTAAGGTGGACAGGGTGTAGGAGGGGTGGGTTCAAGGCTCACCTCTCAGTTCTGCATTGTTATTCAACAGCTCTAGATCATTGTTTCGTACATTTTTCCAATTTTCTAGTTATTTATGACAGGAGAGTGGAAGCTATAACTTTTATTTTAAATGGTGAAAGTAATTCTTAATACAGAAAACTCAAGCCTAAAAGGAGTTATAGTCTTGCTACCAAGAAAGAGTGTTCATTTGTTGCTTTCTTAGTAATTTTCCTATTTTTAGATTATTTTGATTTCTTTTGACATTTCCTGTGCTGAAGAAGCCTGAAACCAGCCTGTTTATCTTTCTTTGTAGGGAAGCTGACTAACTGCATGCTTGTCAAAATCTTTTTCTTTGAAATTCAGAAAGATGATGATGAATTGTTCTGTTCTTTCTCATTCTTTTCATCAAAGAAAATCTTCATTTTTTAAAAATGGCTTTTGTTAAACTGACCTCCAGAAAAGTATCAATATATGCTTCAACTCAGAGTGTGGTAGTGTCTTTTTTCCCGTAGTTTCTGATTATATAACTCTCAGGATTCTGCGTGGTTATTAACTCAAATGTCAATCCTTGAAAGATGGTTAAGTACAAAAATTTTTTCTCATCAAAAAGCCAAACATAGAGTCTAATTGTTTCACATCCATTTTTGGTTACTGACAAAGTTGATTTTTTAATCAGCCATTTTTATTACTTTTAAGTTACTTTTAAAAAGTTCATTTTAATGTTTTTTAAGACAAGTCTCCCCTGGTTAGTCTCCTTTCAGACTTTTTTTCCATTTTTTTCCTGAAAGTTTAGAATTGTTTTTGTAAGTTCCAAAATTTCAATGAGATTTCTTAGAATTAAGTTTAAAATTTTTGAAGAGACTTCATGCATTTCATTAAGTGCATTCATTAACATGTTGTAGTTCTCTGTTTATTCAAGTTTTAATCTTATGCTTTTCATTGCAGATATGTAGTTTTCTTTATTAGAGTTTGGCACATTTCTCGAAATTGTATTCTTAGATATTATATGTTGTGATACTTTTTTCTTTTTCTTTTTTTTTTTTTTTTTTGAGATGGAGCCTTGCTCTGTCACCCAGACTGGAGTGCAGTGGTGGGATCTCAGCTCACTGCAACCTGTCTCCTGGGTTCAAGCGATTCTCCTGCCTCAGCCACCCAAGTAGCTGGAATTACAGAGCTGTGCCACCACACCTGGATAATTTTGGTATTGTTTGGTAGAGATGAGGTTTCCTCATGTTGGCCAGGGTGGTCTTGAATTCCTGACCTTGAATGCCTGCCTCAGCCTCCCAAAGTGTTAGGATTATAGGCATGAGCCACTACGCCTGGCCAGTTATGATACTGTTTTTTGCCATTAAGACTGGAATTCTAAGTGCTCATGGTTTAGAAAGAAAGAAATTGACTATTAAATATTGTTTTGAAACTACCGTAGCAAACGTGGTTTTTCAATAGTTTTCCCATAGGTTTTCCCAGTAGACTACCCTATCATTTATGAACAGTAGATTTGCTGTTCCCTTTTCAGTATTTAAAGTTCTTATTTCCATTTTCTAAATTTATTGTGCTGACTAAAACTTCCAGAAAAAAATAATTATAATGTATATTTCTTTTTTTCAAAAATTTTCCACTCTATAGAATTTAGCAGGAAGACTCTACCTTTTAACTGTGAGAGCCAGACAGTAACGAATGCAGAGTTGAGGACATTTGCTCATGGCATGGCTCCAAGTTGAGGAGTGGGAGAGATGCAGATACACTTTCTTCTGTATTTTCTTTGAGTTTCATCCTGAGTTTTGCAGCTCTAATAATTCCTCATAGATGCAGCCTAATAACCACAGTTCACTTCCAGTTGAAGTTTTTGCCACCAGAACAATTTAAATCTTGTTCTGAGAGGGGGGTGGGTTCTAATTCCTAAACTATGAATTTTAATTTATGGTAGGACTACATAATTATCACTACATAATTATCAGATCTCACATAATCCTATTTACAAAAAGTGCGTCTTTCCATTTCTTCAAAACTGTAGATCTATTAGTTTGCTAGATGTTTCCTCAAAACTCTACAAGTTTATGTTTTTATGTGCATAGGAAAACATATAACAAAGTTAAAGTGTAAACTTTTTTCTTTTTGATCATCTGTATCTTTTGTTCTTCCATAGTGAACATGCATCATTTTTGTCACAAGAAAATATTACTAAAATGAAAAAAGTTTTTCCTTTGTAAAATGAGGATCAGAATATCTTCACTTTCCTCCTGCAAGAGAAAGAGGCTGGCTTGGCCATTTGTATCCCACCCCTGCCCGTTGCTTTATTTCACAAAGCAATTTGTTAGAACAGTTTAAGGCCTCTTTTGAAAGGCATTCAGTTTTATTTTGACTTCTTGAGAGGGAATTTAGAGGAGAAATGAACATTTTAATGGGTGAATAGCATATGGATTTAGCTATACTTTCTGGTGGGTGAAGCCTCAGGTGCTGTGTCCAGCCCAGGTCATCAGAATTTTCTGCATTGTGTGTAGTTCTAGACCACAGATTACATTGCTTTCCGTTAATAGGTATTTACCTTTAAGAGTAGCAATTTGTCAAGGAATAGAGATCTTGCATTTCTAGGATCTCTAGCCTTAATACCATTTAAGAGTACACCATCCTGCCAGGTGCAGTGGCTCATGCCTATAATCCTAACACTTTGGGAGGCGGAGGTGGGCGGATCACTTGAGGTCAGGAGTTCAAGACCAGCCTGGCCAACATGGTGAAACCCCATGTCTACTAAAAATACAAGAAATAGCTGGGGTGTGGTGGCATGTGCCTGTAGTCCCAGCTACTCAGGAGGCTGAGGTGGGAGAATCTCTTGAACCCAGGAGGCAGAGGTTGCAATGAACCGAGACTGCGCCACTGTGCTGCAGCCTGGGCGAGAGAGTGAGACTTTGTCTCAAAAAAAAAAAAAAAAAAAAGAGTACTCCATTCTACCTGTTCCCTGCCCCCTCTGTCTTTTTTTTTTTTTTTATTATACTTTAAGTTCTAGGGTACATGTGCATAACGTGCAGGTTACATATGTATACATGTGCCATGTTGGTGTGCTGCACCCATCAACTCGTCAGCACCCATCAATTCATCATTTATATCAGGTATAACTCCCCA
>NC_045434.1:36164572-36245175 GCF_002776525.5 Piliocolobus tephrosceles
AATTTCCAGCTTTTCTGCCCTGCTTTTTCCCCATCTTTGTGGTTTTATCTGTCACTGGTCTTTGATGATGGTGACGTACTGATGGGGTTTTGATATAGGTGTCCTTCCTGTTTGATAGGTTTCCTTCTGACTGTCAGGACCCTCAGCTATAGGTCTGTTGGAGATTGCTTGAGGTCCACTCCAGACCCTGTTTGCCTGGGTATCAGCAGCAGAGGTTGCAGAAGATAGAATATTGCTGAACAGCGAGTGCACCTGTCTGATTCTTGCTTTGGAAGCTTCCTCTCAGGGGTGTACTCCACCCTGTGAGGTGTGGGGTGTCAGACTGCCCCTAGTGGGGGATGTCTCCCAGTTAGGCTACTCAGGGGTCAGTGACCCACTTGAGCAGGCAGACTGCCCCTTCTCAGATCTCAACCTCCGTGTTGGGAGATCCACTGCTCTCTTCAAAGCTGTCAGACAGAGTCGTTCGCGTTTCACAGGCTTCTACTCCTTTAGCTGAGCCCTGTCCCCAGAGGCGCAGTCTACAGAGACAGGCAGGTTTCCTTGAGCTGCTGTGAGCTCCACCCAGTTCCAGCTTCCCAGGGGCTTTAGTTACCTACTTAAGCCTCAGCGATGGCGGGCGCCCCTCCCCCAGCCTCGCTGCTGCCTTGCGGTTAGATTGCCGCAGACTGCTGTGTTAGCAAGGAGAGAGGCTCCGTGGGCGTGGGACCCTCCCGGCCAGGTGTGGGATACAATCTCCGGTGTGCCGGTGTTACAGCGCAGTATTGGGGTGGGAGTTACCCGATTTTCCAGGTGTTGTGTGTCTCAGTTCCCCTGGCTAGGAAAAGGGACTCCCTTCCCCCTCGCGCTTCCCAGGTGTGGCGATGCCTCGCCCTGCTTCAGCTCTCGCTGGTCGGGCTGCAGCAGCTGACCAGCACCGATTGTCCGGCACTCCCGAGTGAGATGACCCCAGTACCTCAGTTGAAAATGCAGAAATCGCCGGTCTTCTCGCTCGCGCTGGGAGATGGAGACTGAAGCTGTTCCTATTCGGCCATCTTGCTCCGCCCCTTGCCCCCTCTGTCTTATAGATTCAAGACCTTATTGTAACATTCACCATGAGATTAAGGTAGATAAACTTGGAGTTATAAAGAAATATCTTCTCATCTAAATGAAATCAGGGTGGTCTTAGTTTGCACGTAACTTTTAATTTGCACCTAAACAATTGATAGTTTTTACATGAATTAGATGCTTTGCTTGGCATTGCATATAAGAGGTGAAACATTTTATTTCACCTGATAACCTGACTCAACTGTAGTTGAAGAGTATCCTTGATAAATAATTGGATATATTAAAAATTATCAGAAGGAGCTACTCAGTGGGTTAATTAATACAGTTCTCTGGGGGTTATATTCTCTGGCCAACTTAGAGTAGCTGTTCTGTAGCTATTTTCCTACACGTTCAGATGAAGTATTTAGTATGGCAAATCAAATTCCATCCTGCCTGGCTTTTAGTCAAATAAGTCAGACCCTACATAATCCTATTTTTAGGGTCTTAGTTCTGGCTGCAGTAACAAGCTACAACAAACTGGGTGGCTTGTAAACAACAAACATTTATTTTTCAACATTCTTGAAGGCTGAGAAGTCAAAGATCATGGCTCTGGCATATAAGGTGTCCAGTGAGAGCCTTCTTCCTCATTCATAGATAGAGGTCTTGTGTACTCACAAAGCAGAAGAGGCAAGGGATCTCGCCAAGGCCTCTCTTATAAGGGCACTAATCCCATTCACGGCAGCCTTTCCCTCATGAGCTAATCACCTCCCAAAGGCTCCATCTCCTAATACTATCACCTTGGGGGTTAGGATTTCAACTTAGGGATTTGGGGAATAGGGGGTAGAGAGGGATACATCTATACTATAGCATATACCCAACAAATATTTAAGCAGCTGAAAGCATTGCTGCTGTATGTTTCTGTGCCAGTTTTGTGATCTTTGTAAGAAATGTGTTAATGTTTTCCCATATGGCCAAAAGGTCTGAAGTATATTCATCTGAGATATAACTTCTGTTTCTTTCTGCTTTTAGCCTTGTGCATCCTTTTTCCAAAATGCATTCATCATTAGATGTTTCTAAATTATCCAGTTGTCTGTTTTTAAATTTTTTATTACAAAAGTAATATAGATTGATTACAGAAAACTTGCAATACAGACAAGCACAGAAGAAAATAAAAATCACCTGTATACTCTTATCATGTGAAAATTTGACTTAAAAAATTAAAATCATTCTGGTTCTTAGTTTGTGACCTGCTTTTTTTCCTCTTATGCATTGTTAACGTGCTACATTATTAAATATTCTAATGCAATATAATTTTAACTGATGGTATGATGTGCCGTAATTTAACTTATAGCCTAAGTTGGGCATTTGCTCTATATACATTTTTTGCTATTAAAAATAACCTTATGATGAAAATCTTGCTCGAGTACACGCACATCTCTGTTACTCCACAGGATAAATTTCTGGAAGAGCCATCATTGACTGAAAGCCATCATTGACAAAAAGGTTTACTTTTATGGCTTATCCTGTATGTGGCTAGGCTGTCATCCATAAGAATTGTTTCAGTTGACACTCGCATAGATTGTGTGTGTGCTCCTTTCCTTGTACCTTTGCTGTTACTCAGTACAAATGGACAGTTTCCTTCAGAGATCCCTCCCCACCCACCTGCATTGCCTTTCTGATACCTTCAGGCATATTATCCTTTCGTGACACTCGGGGGAGGGGTGTTTAAAAATATCTTTAATTGACGAGTAAAAATTTTACATGTGGTGCACAACTTGATGTTTTGATGTATGTATACATTGTGGAATGGCTAAATCAAGCTGTTTGACGTGTAGTACCTCACATACTTGTCATTTTTTTGTGATGAGAACACTTACAATTTACTCTTAATTTTCAAATACAAAATATATTGTTAAGTGTAGTCAACATGATACACAATAGATCTTTTGAACTTACTCCTCATAACTGAAATTTTTTGTCCTTTGGCCAATGCCTTCTCAATCCTCCCACCCCTTAGTGTCTGGTAACCATCATTTTACTCCGTGTCTACAAGTTTGACTTTTATGCACTTCCCATGTAAGTAAGATCATGTGGACTGTGGGTTTTTTTCATTATAATAATTGTAATTACATATATTTATGATCAATTCAGGTCTATGTCTGCAAGTTCCATGAGGACAGGGACCATATCTAGTTTATTTACCTCTGTATATCCAGCACTTAATACGGTGTGAAGCACATACTATGATCTCTGCATATTTGTTGAATGAATAAGTGGGTATTTTTAAAATTTTATAATTTGATGGGCAAATAACTATATCTGTTAATGTGTATTTATTTGAGGTTCAGCTTTATGCTTTAATTTGCTACTTAGTCTTCTATTTTATTGCCTATTCATGTTTTGGTTCATTTTTCTGAAAAGTATATCTTTTTGATTCAAAGCTCTTTCTCTTCTGTGGTCCTATAAGCTCCTATCTGAATATAGTGTATTTTGTTACTTTCCATCTTCATTTTCTAGTTCTATCTCATTAACTTGATTTATTCCCCATTCTTCATGTTTGATGTACAGGCATCTGACACTAAAAGCCTTGTTGAAATCACTGATTACCTCTCAATCTTACTTTTCCCTTCCACATTGTAACTTCTGCCCTCTATAATTATAGATATCCCCAACTTTTCCTGGGCTTTAAAAAATCTCCACTGCATTCAGTTTAAAGTCACCTTAATTTAGACATTTTGCTTGAGATAAACTTTTTTTTTTTAATTTTACTTTTTTCAGAAGCTTTCTATTCCTAGCTAAAAGCTCATCATTTTACTCATCATTTTGCTATCTTAAACCCGAGATTGGCAAATATCTCTTCTTATAGACTACATAGTAAATATTTGAGGCTTTGCAGGCTAAATGTTCTCTGCATCTACTAAACACTGTCCTTACAGTGCAAGAGCAGCCGTAGGCAATACATGAATGAGTGAATATGACTGTGTTCTAATAAAACTATGGACACTGAAATTTGAATTTCATATAATTTTCACATGTCACCAAATACCTTTTCCTACAGCCATTTAAAAATATGACCATTCTTAGCTTATGGGAAGCACAAAAAGAAGCCATAATTTGCTGACCTTTGTCATAAGCCATGATCCAGAGAGACACATCAAGTCTGTAATCACCATCCTGCCATTTACCTCCCAGTTTTCCAAACTTTTAGAATTAAGAAATAACAAAAGCCTACCTCTCTGTTCCGTGGTACTTTTGTTTCCTACACAGAATTTGAGGTCCTTGAGGCTGTTTCTGGTCTCATCATTCATCCCTGTAGAATCAGTGATTCCTTCCTCACTATTGTCTTTCCTAATTTCTGTGGATTCCACCTTTGTCATATCCCTTCTTTTTCTATTCTCTCCCAGCACCCTAGTTAAAACTCTTGCCTAGAGAGTTGCAGTGGTTTCCTAACTGGTTTCCTAACTGGTTGTCCACCCATCCAATCTAATTTTCGGTTGCCAGATTATAGTTCTGATAATCTCTCTCCCTTGCTAAAAATCTCTAGTATCAGTATCTCTGTTTTTGCCTGTATAACCAAGAAAAACTTCTTAGCTTGGCATTTAAGGTATTCTGTAATAGGACATTAATCTACCTTTCTAGTTTTTCTTTAACTATTTCCCTAATGCCTTAGGCAAACTATTTTATTCAATTTTCTTTATGAAGTTCCTTCTACCTTCAATATTCTCTCTACCATGTCTGTCTGCAGAATTCTTTCCATCCTGCAAGGTCCTTACAAAAGGAAGCCTTCTGTGTGTTTACAGCTTAATGGTACTTACAGCCTTAGGTTATAGATGTTTATGCATTGATCTCACTTCCCTACTTAATTGTAAGTGCCTTGAGAGGAATTACACCGTTAAAGGTAATCATCTTTTGTCCCTGAAACACCTAGCACAGTGATAATTTAATACGTTATTGTTATCGAATCTACAAATGACAGGAGAACCTTTGGATGGAAAGATCAGTTACCTTTAGAAAGATTATCTTACTGATCACTGGGAGACCTTTAGGAGATTATCGCATGGCAACTACAGAAGAAATGTAAAGAATCTAAGACTAAGGGGTAGGACCTTTTGTCAAAGCTAATGATGTAATCATAAGTATCTCATCCTCTCCTTCCCAGACCCATGGAAATGCCCAAGAAAATGTGAAAATAGGGGAAAACCCTCAGAAGCTTGATAGGGAGCCACGCACTTGCCAAAACTTGGAGGGGTTTCCGCTGAATGCTGTGCCAATGATATTGGATGAAAAGAGGAGTAGTCAGTGTCAGAGGGAGAATCCTGCAATGGTAAGCGCTGCTTGCCAGAGGAGCAGGCAAGGGTCATGCTCACACCATGTGCCAGGCATTATGTTATGCACTCTTTGTGCCTCATCACATTTAGTTTTCTTGTCAGCCTTGTGAGAGATGGAGATTGTCTTCATTTTTTGGGTGAAAAAACTGAGACCTAAAAGGGCACACAGTTTGTAAGTTATGTCAGGCCAAGTAAGAGTGAGAAGAAAGACCAAAAGAAACAGTTGAGAAGGAAAAAGTATTAACAGTGATTGTGTCTGGGTGGTAGGATTTTCGGTAATTGGTATTTTTCTTTATATCTTTGTGACTTAACTTTTTTTTTTTTTTAATATTCAGTTATCAACTTTAATGTCGACTGAACATAACTCCACAATCTTTCACTCTGCTTTAGTTCTCCTGCTGTGGCTCTTCACTGGACCTTGGCTAAATGGATGTTCTCCCTGCTACTTTCTGATCACATCCTCCTGTCCTTCCAGCTTACTTTTCAATTATTCCCATGCATGATTATTTTATTTTAGTGGGGCCTCTGTATGCCATTGAATTCTCTCTACTAAAATCCTCAGACTCCTACTGTCTTAACTCAGATTCCTCCTGTCCTCACTTCTATCTGCTAAGTTCAGGTTATCATCCAATATTTCCTTAACTTTATTTTCCCACTTTTTCTACTTTCTGAAATGTCTGACCTCCCTCCTCTTTCCTTCTACTTTCAGGAGTGGGCCTTGCTGCTGAAATCAGAGAATGCAGGAGCTATCAGATATTAACTGTCTGTACTTCTGACTCCACATTCACAGAGCCTTTCTTTGTACCCTTACCCTTTCCCCCACTCTCTTTGCTTCTATTGTAACAGAAAAACTTTTCCTTCCTGCCCACCGTGCAGGAACATTCTACCATCCCATCTCTTCCCTGCATTAGGCATTCATTAAGTATGCTTTTTAGTAAACATGGAATACTTTCATAAATAGGAGAAAATTAGTAACAATTCTTTCTGGGTAAGAATATGGGATTGAGTAATAGATTCTAGAATAATTGTGTTAGAAAATGTTAGTTAACCTAGAAAATTCCTCAGCATTTAGTTTCATAATGATTCTATCTACTCTAAGTGTATTTCATATGGTATGAAATGTTACAGTTCCTCTTAAGAACAGTATTTTGTCTATTGCAATATGTCTCCTTTTATACATTTTTTCTTTACATATTGTTTAGATCTACCTTTGACTTTCTTTGGGCAGGGGGACTATGACTTGACTTTTTTTTCTTTTTTCATAGCTGGAGAACACATTCAAATCGGTTATTGCACAAATTGGACCTGGAGGAACTATCAGTTCAGAACTAAAACATAAGATAAAATTTGTAAGTAATTTCTGTTTCTGGGAGACAATAATAATTGATTTATAAATTTATATATCATTTGTGGTTGAGTTTGTCTGCAAGTCTTAGTTTACATCTAATCTTTTCTAATATACTGCAAACTAAGTGCCAATTATTTTAGAATAAGCAAAAGAAACAAAACATGCACTCCTGAAAATTTTTAATGTGAAACTATTTAGCAAATAAGTTCTTCCATAAGTTCTGTCTTCCTTTCCTTCTTCCCCCATCCCATTGAATTACTGTTGACAAACAGTTCAAAATCTTTCCAAATGCCAATTTTATAAATGTACATTACGTATTATTCCAGTGTGTGGTATCCCATTATATTGATTTACCCTGTTTCATGTAGAGATCCATGATGGATTAAAGTTTTGGTGTTTTTATCTTTGGCTATGGAAAAAGTACTCCAGTTAATGTCCATGGACATTTTTCTAGAAGTGGAATTGCTAGTCAGAGGCATCTTATATTTTGATTATAAATATTACTAAATTGCCCTCTAAAATGCTTGACCAAATTTATACTCCCACTGACAGGTGTTATTATCCAATCACATTGTTTTAGTTTATCTCTTGATTTTTACATTAAGCATCTTTTCATATGCTTAGTAGTCGTATATATTTTTATGTGAATTGCCTGTTTATGTCATTGGTCTTACTTGTTTTGCCTTACTAATAAGGGAAAGCTCTTTGGTGTTATGTATTGAGCCAAAGAGTTATGTACACTTAAATTTTTGGTGGGAGCTGTTAATCTTGCTTCGAGTAATCAAGGTGCTATTACAGCTTGTACTGCCTTATATTATTCCATTTCAACTGTCATGATTTTACTAGGAGAGATGTAAAAACCTTGATGCATTCAGGCCCTGTTTTTTTGTTTGTTTGTTTAGACACTTGAGCAAGTGTCCAATCATTTGTTAAAGGATGTTCAATATGACTTTTTTTTTTTTTTTTTTTTAAGAGATGAGGTCTTGCTCCGTCACCCAGGCTATAATGCCATGGTACAATCATAGCTCACTGCAACCATAAACTCCTGGGCTCAAGCAATCCTCTCGCATCAGTCTCCTGAGTAGCTGGGACTACAGGTGCATGCCACCACACCCAGCTAATTAAAAAGGTTTTGTAGCAACAGGGTCTTGCTGTGTTGCCCAGGCCTGTCTTGAACTCCTGGCCTTAGGCATTCCCCAACCTCAGCCTCCCAAAGGCTGGGTTTACAAGAGTGAATATGATTTTTTTGTGGTACCAAAAATTAGAGAAAAATTAGGCATTAATTTTAAAGGATTGGTTATTTATCAATATTGGATATTCTCCATGTAGCTTATAAGAAAGTTTATGTATATCTCTCATAGTTTACATGGAAGTTTCTCCTTGACATATTGTTGGACTTTAAAAACAGGTTTTAGAGAATAGTGTGTTTAGAATTGTTCTTTCATATAAAATCATGAATAACATATATGCACACATACAGGGGTTTCTGAAAGGATGTTTCTTTAAATGTAGCAATGGCTGTCTCTGGGTCACAGGATTTTGAAATAATTTTTACTTTATATTTTTCTGAAGCTTGAATTGGAATTTTGTATAAAATATATCTGGAAAAATTTAGAAAACAAAGATTTTTATACTTTATTGGGATCGGGTGAGTCTACTTTCAGGAAATTATTCTAAAATTCATTGAACTAGTGTGCAGAACTCAAGCATGAGGATAATCATTGCAATATTTGGGATGAAAAATAAGAAACAAAATAGAAGATCAAATAAATTTAGGTGTCTTTAATATTTTGAAATATCTGTGGCCAGTAAAAATGTTTATCTGTTTTTACTGACATGGAAAGATGTCTTTAGTATGATACTTAAAAGCTGGCTATAGAAATATTGACTTATTTTAATATTAAATAGATATTTTGATGTTCATATGGACAATAATGCTGTTTACAGATCTTATTTTTGCTTAACTGTATTTTCCAAAGTTTTTTGTAGTGTTTATTGCATTTCTTTTCTAGTAATTAAAATGATTGAAATTATGCTATAGGATGTTTTATGTGAGCTGAAGTTAAATGTGTTAGCTGAGCTTAAAGAAGTGCAGGAATTTCTGGAGAGTTGTGGTATTGCAATATCATGTAATAATGATTTCTCAACTCTGAAAATGTTGGAAATCACAGTCTCTTTTGTTCTGATGTTTTTTAAAACTGGAAAATCATTTTTTAAAAAACAATGTAATATGACTAAAATTCATTTAATAATGTTACTTTTTCCTTTGTTATTTGTTTATATTATTTTAATATTGTGTCACTCAGCATTTCAGTTGTGTCTATATTGTATTTCACTTTCTATTTATTAGGTTGTATCTAAGTTCCCAGAGGGTTTGTTTATTTCTAAACTGCTTGGAGAGTATGAGGTAAGTGTTTTGCTTTTCCCCAACCCTAATTTTTTATGGCTTATATTTCTTGTGATAGATGGAAATTTTGTAGCTACTCCTTGGATTCTCCAGATCTATGCTCTAAAATGGAAGCATTTTGTTTTGCATTTTAGTGTCTTTATTATGAGACTTGAGAATATGATATTTAACAAAGAGTTGATTATGTATATGAAGGATATTTTTACCACTTATTGTTCCAATATTATTAGAATAAACATTATCTCATTAATGTCTGACAGTATTATACCAAGTGTCAGTGGGGATGCAGGGAAGCAGAATACCTCGTACACTGCTTGTGGGACAAAATGCTCTTAGGGAGCACTTTGGAATTATCAAGTAAAGTTGAAGTTGTGCACCCTCAAGGATTCAGTAGTTCCACTTTTACATTTGCACTCTAGAGAAATGCTTGCACATGTACACATGAAGACATGTAAAGAAGTGCACAGCACAACATAGGAACAAATGAGAAACAAACGGTCATCAGTAGGATAGTGGATATTGACATTTATACAATGGAATTGTATGTAGTAGTATAAAATAAATCTGCTCTGCAACATGGATCATTTTAAAAACCATAATATTGAGTGAAAAAAATCAAGTTGCAGAATAATTCAGATAATGCCATATATCCAATTTTTAAAAAGATAAGTCCTATACATATATTAACTGTGTGCCAGGCTCTATTCAGAGCATCTTTCATATTGGGATATGTTCGTTTTGTTTTCACAACAAATAGAGGCACAGAGAAGTAACTTGCTTAAGCATCAAACATCCGGTAATAGGTGGAGCCAAGATTTTAACCTGGGCAGTCTGGTTTCAGAATCCTAACTCTTAACTACTGTGCCATGAAAACTGTAGGATATTTATAGGTAAAAACATAGATACTGTGAGATAGTATAGCCTAATGGTTAAGATACATAATTCTGTGTGCTATCTTAGAGACAATATGTTAGGTCAAGATAATACCTACTTTATAGAGTTTTGTGAAGTTTAAATGACTTAAAAATAAGGCACTTAGAACAGTGTCTGGCGCATAAGCTCTGCTCAGCTCTCTGCTTGACCTTTAACTGCACATGCTTGGAGCAGACATAGAGCAGCCTCTGTTCTTTTAAGGCTGAAAGAACTGAAGATATTTCAGCTGTTGCCCAACACAGGGTGGCAGATTTTGGGTTGAAGTTCAGCCAAACTTAAACAATACTGTCCAAAGGAGCATAAAAGATTCCAGATTCTCTACAATACATCTATCATGATGCCTGGAACACAAACCAAAATTACTGGATATAGTAAGAAACAAGAAAATGTGACCCTTTGACAAAGAGAAGGTCATCAATGGAAACTCTGAGATGGTGCAGTTATTGAAGTCAGCAAAAAAGGTTTTAAAGTAACTCTTTTAACTATATTAAAGGATATAAAGGAATATGTATTCAGAGTGAATGAGCAGATAAGATATTTCAGTGCAGAAAAAGAAACTATAAAAACCAAGTGATTTTCATAACTTAAAATATCTGAAGTAAAAAATTCACTAATAACAAATTGAAAATGGCAGAAGAAAGCATTAGTAAACTTCAAGACAGATCAATAGAAATTATCCAGTTTGAAGAACAGGGAAACAAAACAGAACTTGAGTGACCTGAGACCTGTGGAATAATACCAAATGGTCTAATGCATCTATTAATATAATTGGAGCCCAAGAAGGCACAGCAGAAATATATTTGAAAAAATAATGGCCCAAGTTTCCCAAATCTTGTGAAAGAAGTTTATAAATCTAAGAAGCCCAGAAAACCCCAAACAAGTAATACAGAGGAAACCTTACATAGGCCCATCATAGTAAAAATGCAGAAAACCAAATATAAGTAGAAAATTCTGAAAGCAGCCAGACTAAAAATAACACACTTCGTACACGAGAACAGTGATACAAGTGATGGCTGACCTCTTGAAGCAATGCTAGAAGACAATGGAATGACAACTTTAATGTACTCAAAAGAAAAGTACTGTTAACCCAATATTTTATATCCAGTGATAATATCAAGAATGAAGATGATGAGATAGACATTTTCAGGTAATCAGAATTGCAAGCAGACTGGTACTATAAGAATGCTAAATAACATTCTTCAGGCTGAAGGAAATAATGCCAGATTGGAACTTTAATCTTCAGGAAGGATTGAATAAAGGATGTAGTAAATATCTGGGCATATATGAAAGACTGCCTTTTTTGATCAGTTAAAATATATGACTGTTTAAAGCAAAAGTTACAGCATTAAATAATTGGGTTTGTAACATGAACATGTAATGCGTATGAAAACTACTGCATAATGAGTGGAGGGGCAATACCTGGAACTATAGGGTTGCAAGATTCTTATATTTTATTTGAAGTGGTACAGTAAGACTGAAAAGGATGTAGGTTTTGCTGGTGAATTCTGTAAAACATTTAAGGAAGAAATTATATTAGTCATGTACAGATTGTTTCTTAAAATAGCAAATAATATTCCCCAACTCATTCTTTTTTTTTTTTTTTTTTTTTTTTTTCCTTTAAAGAGTCACTGTCACCCAGGCTGGAGTACAGTGGCATGATCTTGGGTTACTGCAGCCTTGAACTTCTGCTCTCAAGTAGTCCTCCTGCCTCAGCCTCCTGAGTAGCTGAGACTACAGACATGTGGCGCCATGCCCAGCCAATTAAAACAAAAAATTGTTTTAGAGACAAGGTCTCACTGTGTTACCCAGGCAGGTGTTTAACTCCTGGCCTAAAGCAATCCTCCTACCTCAGCCTCCCAAAGCGTTGAGATTACAGGCATGAGCCACCATGCCTGGCCTCCCCAACTCATTCTATGAATACATTGTCCTGCTACTAAAGCTTGACGTAGACATTACAAGAAACCAATTAGGATATGTTTCTCATAACGTGGACACAAAAAGTCTATTACAAAATAGTAGTAAATTGAATTCAGCAATCCCTGAACAAGAGGGGTTTATCCTCAGAATGCAAGGTTGAAGTAACATTTCAAAAGGAATTAAGGTAATTCACCATTTTAATAGAATAACAAGGAAGAAAAACCATGTGATTATTTTGGTAGCTGCAGAAAAAGAATTATTAAAATTTAATACCCATCCACAATTGAAGCTCTCAGAAAACTAGGAATAGAGAAGAAATTCCTCATTCTGATAAAGTGCACTGGTGAAAACCTATTAATATATTTGTCATACTTGATGGTGAAACACTGAACAATTCCCCCTTAAAATCTGGAACAAGGCAAGTATATCCGGTCATACGGCTTCTGTTCAACATTGTATTGCAAGTTCTAACCAGTGTAATAAGAAAAGGAAATAAAAGGCATGAAAACTTAAAAGAGAAAAAGTTAAACTTTATTTGTAGAGAACATTATTGTTCCTGTAGAATATACTAAGGAATCCATGAAAAAAGCTACTAGACTATTTATTAGGTCAAATATACAAGGTTAGTATACAGAAATCAATTGTATTTTCATATGTAAGTAGCAAACTATCAGAAAATGAAATTTTAAAAATTCTGTTTATTATATTGTCAGATTACTTAGAAATAAGTTCAACAAAAGAAACATAAATCATGTACACCAAAAAGTAATAAACATTGTTAAGAAGTTGAAGACTAATAAATGGAGAGGTATAACATACTCATGGGTGAGAAGACTCATTATTGATAACATTATATGAACATGATAACATTAATGTATGGATTGAATATAGTCCCCATCATAATTCTTGCAGGCTATTTGTAGATACTAACAAATCCATGAATTTGTCTGGCCTTACAGTACATGCTTAGGAGATCCACCCATATACACTGAAGTGATTTTTGAGAGAGGTGCCAAAGGAATTCAAAAGGGTAAGAAAGTATTTTCAGCTCTGGGCATGGTGGTTCTTGTCTGTAACCTCAGCACTTTGGCAGGCTGATACAGAAAGATTACTTAAAACCAGGAGCTTGCAAAAATATTTTCAACAAATGATACTGGAACAACTGAATGCAAGATACAACTGAATACACACACACACAAAAAATAAGGAAACCCAACCTCAACCTGACACCATGTACAAAAATTATTTCAAGATGTATCATAGACCTAAATGAAAAAATTAAAGCTCTAAAACTTCTAGAAGAATTAAAATATATTAATGACCTGGACAGGCAAAGGTTTCTTAGGATACAGAAGCAGTAATCAGTTAAAAGAAAACTGATAATGAGACTTCATCAGAATTAGCTTCTATTTAGGAGACCCCATTTAAAATTGAATAGGCAGACCACAGACTGGGAAGAAATATTTGCAATCATACATCTAACAAAGGACTTATATTCAGAATACATAAAGACCAGTCTATAGCTCCGTAATAGAAAGCCAAACAGTTCTTTTTGTAAATGGCCCAAAGGTTTGAACAGAGACTTCACAAATGCAGATATGAGTGACTGATAAACATATGATAAACTCACATTTTTGTTGCAAGTATAAAATGGTACAACTACTGTAGAAAATGTTCTTACAATTTCCTATAAGTATGTATTTGTCCCTTGACCCAGAATTACACTCCCAGATATTTATTCAAAGTCTGTGTCCTCAAAGACTTACACGATAAAGAGTATTCATAACAGCTTTATACATTATGGCTGCCCAAAACTGGAAATAACCCTACTATTCATCAATAAGGGAATGAATGAAGAGATTGTGGTATGTTTGTACAACAAAATACTATTCCACATTAAAAAGAAGTAAACAGCTGATACATGAACCAGTGTGGATGAATCTGAAAAATAGTTGCTGAAGTAAGTCTCACACAGCAGCATACTGTAGAATGTCTTTTATATGAAATAATACAATAGCCAAAGATAATCTGTGGTGGAAAAAATTGTCTCTAGGGGTGACTGGGAAAGGGAGAACTTTCTGAGGTGATGGAAGTGTTCTGTATCTTGAATAGGGGTTTGGGTTACACAGTTCTGCATTTATCAGGGTTAATTGACTGGGAAACCTAAGTTGTGTGCATTTCACTGTGTGTAAGTTTTACTTAAAAGTGAACAGATACTGATTTCTAGTTAATGCTGTAATGCTGGCCTATTTTAGGGTAAAGGCTACTGATGTCTACAGGTCACTTTGAAATGTATATAAAGGATAAGATGGGTTGGTAGATGGATGGATACACAGATGACATAGCAACTCTATAGTGGTAGAGTTCAGTATCCAGTTCTTTCAACTTTTTCTGTTTGAAATTTTACGTAAGAAAATCTTAGGGAAAAAAAGGAAAGATAAAGATGATTCAAGAGAAACTGACAAGTATTAAGCAGGCAAAGAAGAGCCAACATGAGTAATAAAGCCAAAGAAGGAAACAGAATGAATCCTAAAAACTAGAATTCAAGTAAACCTTACTGGAATGGAAGATTTGAGACTATATGGAAGAGCACACTGCGTATCTGACAATATCAACTCAGAATGACCAAATATCAAATTTCTAGACATAAAAGAAAAAAATTTGTTCTGGGCATTTAAACAAAAACAGCAAGTGACTTATAAAGGAAACAAAAGTTAAATTATTAGACATTCTCACAGCAATGTTTTAAGCTAGATGAAAAGGGAGTAACTTATTTTATATACCCAAAGCATGAGCCAAAGATTCTGTAGCTAGCAAAACTGACTTTCAGTTCCAGAGAGCCAGACCAGCTATTATCACCATGCAAGAATTCAAGAACTCTTGTTCCCATGAGCCCTTCCTGAGGAATCTACTGGAGAATGAACATCAGAAAACCAAAATCACACTAGAGAGACATTGATAAAAGGGCTGAAAGTGAATGCCATTTATATAACTAAGATCAAATGAGGGTTGGGGGGAGAGAATGTAGTATTTAGTGGCAATGTACTCTGCTAATGTAGACAAAGTACAGTTACACAAAATAGTGGAAGAAGAAAGGGTGACCATATGCAAGATTATTTTGTTTTGATTATATTGGTGGTAGTATTCTGAGACCATTGTTGTATAATTTGATATAAAGCAAATGAATAATTAGGAGATAATTCAAATTGTATATACAAGGATATCCTAGTTACATAAATTGAGTTTGGAACGTCTTGTCATACCAGACCAGCAAGGAAGCTATTTAAAACTAGGTTCACCAATGAGATTGCTTGGACTTGGGAAGGGGAACATCACCCACCGGGGCCTATTATGGGAAGGGCGGGGGGGGGGGGGTATTGCACTGGGAGTTATACCTGATGTAAATGACGAGTTGATGGTGCTGACGAGTTGATGGGTGCAGCACACCAACATGGCACAAGTATACATATGTAACAAACCTGCATGTTGTGCACATGTACCCTAGAACTTAAAGTATAATAATAATAAAAAATAAAAATTAAAAAATTAAAAAAATAAAATAAAACTAGGTTCATGTTAGAATAGCTTAGGAATTCACTTGAAGAATTATTTCAGGCTACAATAAGGATAATAATTGCAATATTTTGAAGCCCATCAAATATATTTAATTCTGTGAGTTTATATGATACTAAAAAAAACTGATGACTCAACATAGAGGATAATGGAACTAATTCACTTTCTTTAAAAATGGTAAATAAAGAGAGCCAATCACTTATCTTGGCATTCCTAAATGAATTTATACAGCTGCATAAGCAAAGAACAGGAGGGGAAGCATACATCTATAGAGTGTTCCAACTAAATAATGAAAAGGAATTGACAGAATGCTGCTATTAAAACTCTCAAAGTAATGCATCTAGGAACTGACTAATAATGGCTCTTAACAACACCAAAAAAGAGATGACCAGATATTATGTGCCCCTCTTTAGAACATAGCATCACTTATAGTATTGTCAAAGAGATCAAACATAAATCTTATCAAGCCTGTGGGGATATCCATTATGCCAATTTGCAGGAAATAAAGTGTTTGTACGATAAGATTGTCAGACCTTGAGGAAACAAAATCATGTAAACAGGATATATACACATATTTGAAGGCATAAATCTAAACTCTAAGAAAAGGATAATTAAAATTTGGTTGAAGATGGAAGGAAAGTAAGAAGGATGGGAGTAGAAATATATCAATTTCTTTCTTTCTTTCTTTCTTTCTTTTTTTTTAAGACAGGATCTTGCTGTTACCCAAGCTGGAGTGCAGTGGCACAATCATAGCTCACTGCAGCTTCAGCCTCCCGAGTAGCTGGGATTACAGGCACATGCCACCATGCCCAGCTAATTTTTTTTTTTTTTTTTTTTAAGTTGTAGAGGCAGAGTCTCATTATGTTACCCAGGCTGGTCTCTAACTCCTGGTGTCAAGCAGTCCCTCCTGCCTCAGCCTCCCAAAGTGCTGGGATAACAGACATGAGCCTCTGTTCCCAGCCCATCAATTTCTTCATTGCTCATAGTTGGGAACCAGTAAAGCAGAAAGCATAACAAAGGAATTAGGATAAAATATATCTGACATAATAAATTGACTAATCTTTTAAAAGAAACTGAGTCTCAGGATCAGATAGCAAAACTCAACTGTGTCTCATGTACTGATATAGTAATTGAAAAAAAGCAAGATGTACCTAGTATATGTAATCTATTATGTTGAATCATGTTTGAGTTTTGATAATTTCTGGAACGTTTTAACAAGGAACTGGCAATACTGATTACTTCCAGGGAAGTGATTGCTAGGTGACCGAGGAATTTTTTGTTGTTGTTTTGTTTTTTGCCAATTTAACTGAAGTGTTTATTTTTAAAATAGGTCCTGATTAAACTCACATCCTACTTTTTAATAATCAGATCACTCAGCATCATTACAGTTTACTAAAATACAGATAAATTCTAAAGGAGAATGTGATTTCTGAATAAGAGCTGTCAAGTCAAAATGATTGAGAAATCCAGATGAGCACTGTGTTCTCATCTGCTTGTTTCTCTTGGTGCAGAGGAGACAGCTGGAAGATGGCAACTTAACATTTTCATGACTGATTTAGCAGATAACAACCCAATATAAAACTCAAAAATAAATTCACAACATAAATTGAGGAAACTGAAGCTTATTCACTTTAAAAACCAAAAGGATGGAGAATAATATATTAAAATTCAAATGGGAGACTACCTGAAGAGCCAAGATGAGGATACATATCAGAAGGTTTTCCACTCAGAGCATTAAAATTTGCATTAAAAAGATAATTTGCACGATAAGTTTTTCAGTATGAAATGCATCTAAAGAATGAAGATAGAAGTCATTCAACAACAAAAAAGTCTCTTTAGATGTAGCAGGTTTTGTTTTGTTTTTTAGGCTCGGAAATAAGCAAATTTGTCACCTTAGGATAATACAATAAATGCAACATATTTATTGTCTTTCTTAGAATAATACCTACAATAGCTGCAAAATATGAAGACCAAAGGCAGCTTTGGGAGAACATTTCACTTTTAACCCTTTGGAGTAGATTTTGTTTAATGTTTTAAGAATTTGTGTAAGATAGACTTATTATAGATGAGTGAAACTAAAACAATGTTGGTGATGCTTTTGACTATGGAATGAATAACTGATGATAGACGGTCCTTTTAAGACATATAAAATGTTTTCTGTTTGAGGAGTGTATTCTATGTGTCTATCCAATATATATTGTCTCCTGTCTTCATTTGGTATGACTTTTCTTCTTTTCTAAGGCAAGAAAATCAAACTGTATGCTATGGGAAATACACCGATAGATATCTGCTCATTTATTCCAACTTCTTCTTTTTTTTTTTTTTTTTTGAGACGGAGTCTCACTCTGTCACCCATGGAGTGCAGTGGCGCAATCCTGGCTCACAGCAAGTTCCACCTCTCGGGTTCACGCCATTCTCCAGCCTCAGCCTCACGAGTAGCTGGGACTACAGGTGCCTGCCACCATGCCCGGCTAATTTTTTGTATTTTTAGTAGAGACGGGGTTTCACCGTGTCAGACAGGATGGTCTCGGTCTCCTGACCTTGTGATCCACCCGCCTCGGCCGCCCAAAGTGCTGGGATTACAGGCATGAGCCACCATGCCTGGCCTTTATTCCAACTTCTAAGGCGAAATAATAAAATTTAAGGAAATATTTTTAAACAATAATTTCTCTACATGTTGGAGGTGATATTGAATATTATCTTTATTGGAAAATAGAGAAATACCAATAGTTTTATTACAACTATTGTAATTTGTGCATTCTCCTCTTGTTTTTTTTTAAAAGAAGACTTGCTTTATATTCAGATATTGTTAAAAATGAGAAGTGAAAAGCGCCCACCCTAACTTTTACTTTAGTTTACCACATTCTCTAAAAGGAACTTGACATTGACCTAGAAGTTTTATGGTAAGGGATTATTGGTCACTTGGTTTGTTTTATACTGGTATGGAAGTGAGCCTTTACTCTTTAATACTTGAGTTCATTGACCATTTAAGATTTAGTTTGGTTGTCCAAGGACAACTGTATATGTTATATATCTGTTATCTAATGCTGTTTCATGTAATTTCTATTTTCTTGTGGACAGGTGATTTTTAAAGAGCAACTATCACCAAAAAAATTAGGCTTCTTAAATGTGACAGAACTTATTGGAGCTCTTAGTGACATTCTCCATGTTGAGTTCAGGGAAGGACAGCAAGACTTACTAGTGTTTGATGTGGATAAGAAGCCTCTACCACCTGGTGAGTATGATGCAAACCTCATTTTTATTGTCCTTTTGAGGACAAAGAAAACACGAAATAATGCCTAGCCATGAAATGTTTTATATAATGACCGCCTTTCTGGTAGCATTTGTTGTAATAAGGTTAATCTGTATTATTAATAAAAATTATCTGAATTTTAAAATTTTGCTTTCTTCGGCTGAGTGCAGTGGCTCACATCTGTAATCCCAGCACTTTGGGAGTCCAAGGCAGGTGGATCACGAGGTCAGGAGATCGAGACCATCCTGGTTAACACAGTGAAACCCCATCTCTACTAAAAATACAAAAAACCCAGCCGGGTGTGGTGGCAGGTGCCTGTGGTCCCAGCTACTCAGGAGGTTGAGGCAGGAGAATGGCGTGAACCCAGGAGGCGGAGCTTGCAGTGAGCCGAGATCACGCCACTGCAGTCCAGCCTGGGAGACAGAGAGAGACTCTGTCTCAAAAAAAATTTTTTTTTTTTGCTTTCTTCATTGTCTAGATTTTTTGATAATGCTGAAGGAAATAAAGTTTCTAAAATGGTGATCTGATAGTGCAGTGGTTCTTAACTCAGGCCGTGCATCAAAAGCTTTTTAGAAATATATGGAGATGCAGAATAAATGGGTGTGCATTGGGACCCAGCACTTGTATTTTTTAAAATAAACTTTCAATTTTAGGATAATTTTAGTGTTACAGAAAAATCATAAAGGTAGTACAGAGTTCCCATATACCTGTCACCCAGTTTCTTCTAATATTAATGTCTTATTTACCATGATACATTTATCAAAACTAAGAAATTAACATTATACATTGCTAGTAACTAAACTCCAGACTTTATTCTGATTTTACCAGTTTTTCCAAGAATGTCCTTTTTCTGTTTCTGTATCCACTCCAGGATAATACCACATTGCATTTAGGGCACTTGATTTGTGTTTTGTTTTTTGGGGGGATGGGGGAACCTTCTTTTTCTTGAGATATTTTTATATCTCAAGATATAAAGGTTTTATTGAGATAATTTTATATTCACATGGAGTTGTAAGAAATAATACAGTATGATCCCATGTACCTTTTACCCAGTTTCTCCAATGGCAACACCTCACAAAACTAGATTGCAGTATGGTACTTGTATTTTTGTAAGCCTGAATGAGTGGTTATGATTGGACGGGTTTTTATTTTTCCCCAAATGTAACTACCTTTATTGATTTTTCTGATTATTAAAGTAACTCATGTTCATTCTAAAAATATATAAACAGCACAGATGAGAGAGAACATTTTCTATTATTTTATCCCCCCCCGAAATAATGCTGTTAGAATGTTTATATAGCCTCCAAGAGTTTTTCCAATGAATATGTAAGACATAGATAGATCTTTTTTTTTTTAAATCACAAAAGCTGCACATGCTTGTTTAAACAATTCCAACAATATGGAGGTAACTAGCATTAATAGTTTTAGTGTGTTTATTTCTGGACCTCTTCTGTATGATATAGCTAATTATCACATGTATAATTTTTCCTATACAAAACAGTAGTATATAAATACAAATTTACCTCAACTTATGATGGGGTTCTGTCCCAATAAACCCACCATAAGTAGACAGTACATTTAATACACCTAGCCTACTGAACATCAGACCTTGGCCTAGCCTACCTTAAACATGCTCAGAATACTTACGTTAGCCTACAGTTGGGCAAAATCATCTAATACAAAGCTTATTTTATACTAAAGTGTTGAATATCACCTGTAATTTATTGAATACTGTACTGAAAGTGAAAAACAGTGTTGTATGGATACTGGAAGTATGGTTTCTAATGAATGTGTATCACTTTCATACCATAAGAAAGTCAAACCACTGTGGACATCTGTATTGTGTGAATCCTCATTTCTTACACTTCATATACTGTGGATGTTTTTTTGTATTAGTACAAACAAGCTTATTTCATCATTTGAAGTTACATATAATTATAATGTACTTAACCAGTCTTCTACTGATGGACATTAGGATTGTTTCTGTTTTTTACCATCACAAAGAAATACAGTGACAAATATTCTTGTACCTACATCTTTGTGTACTTATAACTTCATTTTTTAAGTAGTCACCATGCTTGTAGGTCTATCTGGAGTCTTTTTTTTTTTTTTTTTTTTTTTCGGAGGTAGAGTCTTGCTCTGTTGCCCAGGCTAGAGTACAATGGTGCTATCTCGGCTCACTGCAACCTCCACCTCCCAGGTTCAAGTGATTCTCCTGCCTCGGCCTCCCAAGTAGCTGGGACTACAGGCACCTGCCACCATGCCTGACTAATTTTTGTATTTTTAGTAGAGATGGCGTTTCATCATATTGGCCAGGCTGGTCTCGAACTCCTGACCTTGTGATCCGCCTGCCTCGGCCTCCCAAAGTCCTGGAATTACAGGTGTGAGCCACCGCACCCGGCCCAGAGTCTGTTTTAATGTGCCAACTCTTGTAGTTATCATACACATGTAAATTTGAACACAATACATTATTAACTTGAACATTTCCTAAGAATTAAGGAATTGTATTATGGAATGTTAAGTAGGTACATACATTCTGTGTTAAGCAACGAAGAATGTTCCCTGTTTAATTTGAACAAAAAGTAAATTGAAATCAAGATGCTGAAAAAAATTAAGTCTTTTACTAAAGTTTAAGATACTTTATCAGATAGATCACAAGCCTCCCTCCCCCAGCATAAATAGTTTAAGATTTGTTCCCATCTAGAACTTCCCTTATATTTTGCCACACTGAAAGGTCTGCAAAGACAGGTTTATATCTCTCATTTGTCATTGTCTTTCTAACACCTGGTGTGTTGAAAGTGCTTAGTAATGGTTGTACAGCTATTTAACAAATATACATAGGCTGCTGTATTGGCCATTTGAGATGGAGTTGTTTCATCAGTCAGAAATTTGTGTTTAGTTCAATCAGATAAGAAAATAGAAGCCAAAGCTTGTGTCTCCAGTCCACCTAGAAATTCATTGTCTACTGTTGCTGTCAAAGAGACTGTATGGAATTGCCCTTCAAAAAAACAAAAAGAGCCACAACAGAAGATTTGCAAGAAGCCTAATGTGATAGTAAAGCCTTTACAGCTGGTGAGTGAGGTTTAAAGACTTTGTGCACTGGATATTCAGCATTATGGAAAGTAAATGAATGTATGTTTCTTTAAACCAAAATTCTTTTTAGAAAAGTCTTATTTCTGGATATACCATTTATTAGAAGAAATCATCTTTGTACTGAAGTTATATCATATAGCATTCTTTCTAGTTTTCAGTCTTTTATATAGCTTGCTTTTCCTCAAGGCTCATTTTAAAGTTTTCCGATGGTTTTGAGAGTTGACAGCTCTCTCATGATGTCTTGAAAACCCACAGGGGCTTTAGAGGGAAAAATTGAGAGGCTTTGTTTTGACTGTGTGCCTCAACACTGCTGCAAATTGCCTCTACACCCATCCTCAATTATAGGGTGCTTTTTTTTTTATTCTTTTATTGCATCTCCACACACAATTCACCATTTTTGTGTTTTCATCTCCCGTTACTTATTTTGTTGTTATTAAGGATCATTGTGTGCTCTTTTTCCCTTCTACCCTCTCTACCTGGTTTCTTTCATGGAAGGAAAAAGTTTTGTTTGGAGAGCTTGCTGTGTTTTCTGGAGGAAAATAGAAGGCCTAGAGGAAAATGATATGTTTCAGAATGAGAGTATTTGAGAAATCCTGCTTTTGATTGGAAGACTAGTCTGAAATTTAACCTATTAAAGTTACCTTTGACTGCTGAAATGTTTGAGTAGGACTTCACTTGGTTCAGCCTGAATGTTTGAAGTATCATATTTTCAATTTTGTATAGGGCAATTGTGTAACACTTTAAACTCTATACCTAATGTCATAAGGCAGTAGTTTTCATATTTTAACATAGGTAAGAATCACCCAGAGAATTTTTTTAAATGCATACTTGTGGGCCCCATTCCCAAGCATTCTGAATCAGTAAGTCTGGGCTAGAGTTCAAGAATCTGTATTTGTATAATTTCCCAAGTGATTCTGATAAAGGTGGTTCATGAAATATACTTTGAGAAACATGCCATGGGGTTTGAAATCTCACCAAGAGATTTTTAATTTTTTTTTTTTTTTCTAACTTATAGCAAGTAGAAACAAACAAATCACAGCTCAACCTGGCAATGGCAAATCATGACATCCCGCCAGATGCTGTGCCGGACAAGAAATTATGCAGACTCCCACCATTAGACACCAGTTCCCTCATAGGGGTCTTTGTGGAGTATATCATCTCTCCCAGTCAATTCTACATCCGGATCTATAGCAGGGATTCGTCAGAGTTACTCGAAGACATGATGATTGAAATGCGGTAGGAGTCTATTGTTTTCAATGTGTTTTTCACATATCTCTTTTTTTGTTTTGTTTAACTTTTTTTTTTTTTAAATACTTTTAAGTTCTAGGGTACATGTGCACAACATGCAGGTTTGTTACATATATATACATGAACCATGTTGGTGTGTTGCACCCAGTAACTCGTCATTTACATTAGGTATATCTCCTAATGCTATCCCTCCCGCCTCCCCACAATAGGCCCCGGTGTGTGATGTTCCCCTTCCTGTGTCCAAGTGATCTCGTTGTTCAGTTCCCACCTATGAGTGAGAACATGCGGCATTTGGTTTTCTGTTCTTGCGATAGTTTGCTGAGAATGATGGTTTCCAGCTGCATCCATGTCCCTACAGAGGACACGAACTCATCCTTTTTTATGGCTGCACAGTATTCCATGGTGTATATGTGCCACATTTTCTTAATCCAGTCTGTCACTGATGGACATTTGGGTTGATTCCAAGTCTTTGCTATTGTGAATAGTGTCGCAATAAACATATGTGTGCATGTGTCTTTATAGCAGCATGACTTATAATCCATTGGGTATATCCCCAGTAGTGGGATGGCTGGGTCGAATGGTATTACTAGTTCTAGATCACATACCTCTTAAATCAACAGTTCTCAAACTGTTTGGTTTCAGGACTCTTTAAAGACCCAAGAGAGCTTTTGTTTATCAGTATTTATTGTATAGAAATTAAAACTGTGAAATTTTAATATTAAAATAATTCTCGTGTTAATATAAATAACATTTTTATGAAAATAACTTTTTATTTAAAAATTTAGAAGGGTGGCATTGTTTTATACTTTTGTAGATCTCTTTAATATCTGGCTTAATAGAAGAAAGTTGATTTTTCATATTTGCTTCTGCATTTAATCTGTTGAGATATGTTGTTTTGGTTGAAGTATCTGAAGACATCTGGCCTCACACCAACGTTTAGTCTGGGAAAAAGTATTTTAATAGCTTTTTCAGAAAATTGTGAATATTCTTTTTTGATAGTATGCTAAAACTTGAGAAATGGTCGTTTCTCAAATGTTGCTTGGAATTTGAACTTTTTGTACTCTATTATGTTAAACCACATTGGTCTGCCTTTACAATTTGAATGAATCTAAGACTGGCTGTGTAATTGCTGGCCCTGGTGCAAAATTAAAATGCAGGGCTCCCTGTTTGAAAGTTACTGATTTCAAGATGGCAACAGCAGAATATTAAAGCAAGCACAAAACTGCTTCTAAGCATGGATTCAAACACTCCCTGAATGGGTCATACAACTTTATAATATCATGTATTGGTCATTTGGAAAATAACTAGTTTGCTGAATTATGCGGATCTTCCAAATGTTGACACATTTCATTATGCAGTATAAAAATATCACATTAATATCATCACTGATCTCATAAGAAAAGTATTTAGCATTGGGAAGCTGTCAAGCTCACAGTGGTGGATGCAACATTTCCAAAATCCTTTTACTCGAAAGTTTGATTTTTATCATTGACAACGTGTACTGTGAGTTGTTTTCCTTGAAGTGACAAGCTTGCTTCATTGTTGAAAAATGTGTGTCAAAAACCCAAGTCTGCTTTCTAGTGGTTCTTTAAAGCAAAAATGATATGAAAGAAATGGCTCGTTCATATTCCAGGTAAAAATCACGTTTGTGGACTACACTTTGAGAACTACTAACTTACATTATCTCTTTTCTCTACTAAAAACTGTCCTTTGTTAGCAAACACCGTGTAAATGTGGACATTTTCAACCACTTTAGATTTATTCATGAACAACGTCTGATTTATATATTGTTGTTATAGAAGAATAATTTATTTCATTTTATTTTGTATCTCAAAAAACATTCCATGTTTTAAACTTGACAACAGTATGTATTCTTCTACTCAAGGACACCTGGCATAATGTAAATCGCATAATCACATAGTAAAAATATATATTCCATTCCAGTATGCCTATGGGACGTTTGTACATGTTTTAAAAGCACACTTACTGGCTCTGTGATCTTGAAGTTACTTTACTTCTCTGGGCCTAGTTGTCTTATCTCCAAAATGAGATAATAATAGTACCTACTTCACAGAGTTCTAAAAATTAAAGTACTTGGAGCATAGCCCAAATATTGGTGGCTATTATTATTAATACTATAGACTGGGTATAGTGTGGTTCATGCCTGTAAACTTGGCACTTTGGGAAGCCAAGGTGGGAGGATTGCTTGAGCCCAGAAGTTCTGGGCAACATAGTGAGACCCTGTATCTACAAAACAAATTTAAAAATTAGCTGGGCATGATGGTGCATGCCTGTAGTCCCAGCTCCCCAGGGGTCGAGGCTGCAGTGAGTAATAATTGTGCTACTGCACTCCAGCCTGGGCAACAGAGTGAGACCCTGTCTGGAAAAAAAAAATACTGTAACTACTGTGTGCTTGGTGTCAGAATGTTGAGGCACTTACACTACAAGGATAAGTAAGACATGGTCCTTTGCCTTTGTGAATACCATGGTTGGCTTAAGAAGATGGGAGATACATGGGATATTGTAAAAGGAAGTCATTCTTCCTGGGCAAGTTTGGGGAAAGCTTCACAAAGAGATAATTGAGCTAGGCCTCAAAAACAAGAATTTGCCAGTCAAGGAGGTTATGAGTGGGTATAATCAGGTCCAGTCACTGGAACCAAGGCCAACATTAACAAAGGAGTAAGTAGCGTGCCTTGGGAACAGCAATAAGGAAGTGATGTTAGCACCAGGTGAGGTTGCAGGAGTCAGGAAGTGGGAGACAGTGACTGGATGTGATGCTGCAAGACTAAGAAAAAGCTAGATTCTGAATACTATGGGAAGATGTTTTATCTTATTCTGTAGACAGTGGGGAAGCACTGATGGTTTTAAGAAAGCCATTGGAGTGAAGGGACGAAGATCTATTAGTGGATTAGTCTTGATGAGAGTGAGACTAGAAAGGAAGAAATAAATTAGGAAAATGAAAATTGCCAGGTGACGAGAAGAATAAGGGAAGGAGATGATGAAAACTGTTTGCTCTAGAGACTGTATAGGTTTGAGCTGGGTTGAAAACTTATTAGTAGAGGTTTACCTGTGGTGTCTCTAAGTTGACCATGAGAGTCATTGGCAATGTTGAATAGATGGTATGAGTTAGGATTAGGTTTAGCCACTGTTAGATATAACTTTATCATAGTAGCTTAAAGAAGGTAAAAGTTTATTTCTTCTTCCCATAATAGTCCAAATATACACAATACATTCTGATATGATAGCTCTGTGGTGGGAGGGGGATGCAGGTGTAGAATCTTGCTGCTCCAGAATAGTGTGTTGTCCCTGTTCACGTGGTCTTGGGTGTGGCTGACCACTACCACCACCCAGTCCTCCTGCCAGTTAGTGGGGAGGGGAAAATTAAGTGGGGGGATGGGAGAGATACCTGTTTTATTAAAAGACACAACTCAGAATTTTCATTCTTGAAGCTGTAGGTAAAATACACATTAAATGTACTCATTTTAACTATGTACACTTTTTCTCATATCCCATTGGCCAAAATTTTGTATTCACATAGCCACAGCTAGATGCAGGAGAGCTTGGGAAACCTGAATGACCATTTACTCAATTAAATGGTGGGAGAATCTATTACTAGAGAAAAGAGAAAGATGAGAATGGGTATTGAGGAACAAGTAGCATGTCTTCCATATAGTTGGAAATATTCCAGTTTTGAAGTGCAGAAAGGATACAGGGTCTTCTAGAGATAGATTGAGAATTAACAATTGATCAGTAGTATGGTATAAGACATGAAAATGGATGAGACAGTATATAGCAAGAACAATAGCTAATATTTGAGTGCTTACTATATGTGTACACTATCTTAAACTTTCAGATGTTTTAACACATGTTTTATTTTTATCATCCCCATCCTGAACAAGGAAACTGAAGCACAGAAAGATTGTCACACAACTGGTAAACGAGGGAGTCAGGATTTGGACCCAGGTTATTGGTTCCTAAGCTTATATTATGTTATACTTCCTAAAGATAAGACCCCAGTGAACCTCAACATTTAAGGCAATACAGAGCCAATAAAAAAATAACTGTTGACAAAGAAGTAGAGAATTGTGTCTTAGAAACTAGGAAGGGGTTTGAAACAGGACAGGGTAACGCTGCAGCAAGATCATGTGTATTGAAGGCTGAAGAGAGAGGCTGCTGGATTTGGGAGCCATCAAGTTATTAATGTCTTAAAACTAATTTATCCTAGGAAGTACTGGGGAATGAAGTTGGGGTACATTCTATCCAGCAGAGAATGTGAGAGCAGAAAATGAATATGTAAGTTTCTCTTTGAAGAAGTTTGTTGATGAAGAGATGGGACTCAGATAAGAAACAACAGTTAGTTAGTATTAATGAGCATTAACAATTTGACAAAGTCAAAATTTTTTTCTTTGCTTTTGGCCAAGACTTTCTGGCTTGATAACATTGATAAAAATTATCTTTAATTTTTTCTTCCCCTATGGATTTCTCTGTATTATGGAATTCCACAGGCGCTGTTATTCTAATCAGCTGGTTTCTGATCGATATGTCATGCCAGAATGTTTTATTCAGCCGGGACATCTCTGTTGTGTGAGGATTTCTGAGGATAAGTGGTGGTATCGGGTCATTATCCATCGAGTCCTTGGGAAACAGGAAGTTGAAGTGTTCTACCCAGACTTTGGAAATATTGGAATTGTTCAGAAGTCCTCCCTGAGGTTCCTCAAGTGAGTTGAATTGAATTAGAACAATGGATGAATTAAATTTTGAATCACAGTGTTGAAGCTCTGTGGGGTTGGGATCTCTGTTTTCTCTTGCCTTCCTCCCTTCCCTTCCTTCTTTCTTCTTAGTGCATATTTGACAACTGGGTCATTTCGTTTCACAGATGGATTGTAACTCTTGTGTTGTCTTTTACATGACACTGAATTTTGAATGTATGATGAGACTACGTTTTAGTCTCTTATTAAGAAAGTGATTCTTTGGGTCATGCTAAGAGGTGCATTTAAATAGCAGGAAGATTTACCTTATATATTTGATTATCTATTGCAGGTGCTGCTACACAAAGCTTCCAGCTCAGGCTATCCCTTGTTCTTTGGCTTGGGTGAGACCAGTAGAGGTATGTTTGCTTGTCTCCCATTTAATCAGCAAACACTTGAGTGCCTATTATGTGCCACGAACGGTTTTACATGCTCAGGATATAAAGATAAAACACAGAACCAGCCCTCAAAGAAGTCAGTGTATATAGTATGGAAGACAGACATGTAGACAGAAATTGTTATGCCATATAAAATTTGCTATAGGAGAGGTTTCAAGAATGTATGATAGAGGTGCAAAAGGAAGATTGCTTGTTTCGGTCCAAGGTAATCAGGGAGGCATTTGAGTGGCACTTTGAAGGAAGATTAGGAAGATAACTGGATGAAAAAAGAAAGGCATTCCAAGCAAAGGGAGAGTAGCATGAAACATCTCAAATGGGAGAAATTTTAAGTAGTTCTGTTTGGCTACAGAATATAGGATGAGCTAATGTGGGTGCATGGTAGAAAATGTCAAAGAAATAAGAGCCTAATGTGAAACCCACGTTCAGAAGTCTGAACATTGTCATCCTTTAGAGGCTGGGGAGCAACTAAAGGTTGTAAATAGGAAACTGCCACCGACAGATAACATGTTTTCAAGATAATTTTCTAGCAACATTTTGGCAGAGGTTTGAGGTGGAATGGAGCAGGAGTCATTTTCATGTATGTAGGTGCATTTCTGTAGTTATAATTATCTTATGTACCTAACTTTGTATTTTTCCTTCAGAACTCTTACTAGCACATATCTACACATTTATTATGCCGTATTTGTCTGCTTAATCTATCAGTTGCTCACATATAAATGGATTTTTAAAATATTTTTTACCTGAAAAATTCTGTAAAGAAGAAAGAGAAACTCACTTCTGTAATCCCAGCACTTCTGGAGGCCGAGGCAGGTGGATCTCCTGAGGTCAGGAGTTCAAGACCAGCCTAGCCAACATGGTGAAACCTTATCTCCACTAAAAATACAAAAAGCCGGGCATGGTGGTGGGTGCCTGTAATCTTAGCTACTCTGGAGGCTGAGACGGGATAATTGCTTGAACCCAGGAGGTGGAGGTTGCAGTGGGCCGAGATTGTGCCGCTGCGCTCCAGCCAGGGCAACAAAGAGCGAAACTCCGTCTCAAAAAAAAAAGAAAGAAAAAGAAAAAAAATTACCTGTAATTCCACCACTCAAACATACATAGTTTAGAAATTTGGTATATGTTTCTTCCAGTTTATTTTATTGGATGTTGGGAGCGAGGGGATTTTTGTATGGTTTTCAGCATATTTAAAATAGTAATCATAATATTTTGTATTCTGCTCTTTTGTTTAGCATTATAGCGTAAGTACTTTTATATGTTAAGTTCTCAATTTTATTGGATTCATAGTATAATCTGTTAGGTAAATGTGCATCATAGCCTGCTTAACCATTATTGTTTGATATTCAAACTGCTTTTAATTTTTGACTATTAGAAACAATGTATGCAAAATATGTTTTTTGATGGAAGCTTGTATTCAAGGTTGTTTTCTTGGTTGCATTTTATTCCCGAATAAGTTTCTTTTTACTATTTTGCCATCAGGAAGCACAGGATTAAATTTGTGACTCAGTTGTAGCCAGTGTTCATTACTTTCATGTCAGTCAGATAGCTTCCATTTTTTGTTCTCTTCTTTTTTCTTTTTTCCTTTCTTTCTTTTTTTTTTTTTTTTGGAGGCGGAGTCTCCCTTCATTGCCCGGGCTGGAGTGCAGTGGCACAATCTTGGCTCACTGCAACCTCCGCCTCCCTGGTTCAAGCAATTCTCCTGCCTCAGCCTCCTGAGTAACTGAGATTATAGGCGTGCGCCACTATGCCTGGCTAATTTTTTTATTTTTGTAGAGATGGGGTTTCACGATGTTGTCCAGGCTGGTCTTTAACTCCTGGCCTCAAGTGATCCGCCCCCCTCGGCCTCCCAAAGTGCTGGGATTACAGGCGTGAGCCACCCCGTCCGGCCCTCCTTTCTTCCTTTCTAAACTCCTTTTGGCCTTAGGGCTTTTGCATATTCTAATAACTGGAATAGCTTATTCACAGTAATCTCATGGTTGTCCTTCTTGTCATTCAAATTTAAGTCCAAAAGTTATTTCCTCAAAAAGGACTTCTTTGACCTGACAATTAAAAATGCACACTTCACTTCAGTTGTTCGTTGTCACCTTGTTTTATCTTCATAATGCTTTATCACCATCTGATATTGTCCTTGTGAGCCCCTGAAATTAGGGAAATTGTCTTGTTCACCACTGAATCTCCAGTGCCCAGAGCAATGGCTTTGTGTATGGTAAATGCTCAATAACTAGGTTTTTTCTTTTTTTTTTTTTGAGACGGAGTCTTGCTCTGTCGCCCAGGCTGGAGTGCAGTGGCCGGATCTCAGCTCACTGCAAGCTCCGCCTCCCGGGTTCATGCCATTCTCCTGCCTCAGCCTCCTGAGTAGCTGGGACTACAGGCGCCCGCCACCACGCCCGGCTAGTTTTTTGTATTTTTTAGTAGAGACGGGGTTTCACCGTGTTAGCCAGGATGGTCTCGATCTCCTGACCTCATGATCCGCCCGTCTCGGCCTCCCAAAGTGCTGGGATTACAGGCTTGAGCCACCGCGCCCGGCCAGTAACTAGGTTTTTAACTAAATGAATCTGTCTCACTTTATTTCTGTGTCTTTTTTTCTGATTTAAAAAATAATGAATGCATTTGGTAATAGCATAATAGCAACAGACTATTATGCCCATTAGCAAAATCAGAAGCAGGGAAAAAAGCAGAAGTAAAATGGCAATGGGACTTTTCAAGCTTCTTTTCTGAGAATCTGCAGTCTTACTGTCTTAAAGAATTATGAGACATTGTTTGGAAATAGCAGAACAGCTGGAAGTTAGGGTGGAAATACTTGAAAGTAGGGAACCACAGAATGGATGAGTTCCCAAATCATTACATATGATCTGCCCAAATCCTTGGGTGACTACTGAACTGTCTTAAGTGCTGGGGGGAACTCAGTAGCCTGGTGAAAAATCAACAGTTGGCATTTGAGGTGACTGAACAGAGATTTCTGTTGCTACAGACTGCAGAAGAGACAGTTTAGAGTTTGGGTCCAGACAGTTTTAACTGCCAGTTAAAACAAATCACTCTTGAGCATAACAGAATCCAGAAGCTCTAAAACATATTGATAATGTTTGCTATTCAACTAAAAATCACTAGACATGAAAAAAACAAAAAACAAAAACAGGAAAATGTGACATACACTCAAGGAAAAAAGTAGTTGGTAGAAACCGACATTGAGATGTCCCAGACATTGCAGTTAGAAGACAAAGACTTTAAAGCAGCTATTATGAGTATGTTCAAGGACTGAGAGATTTACTCATCATTAAGGAACAGAGAAGGAATTTCTGCATTAAGAAACTATTTAAAATAAATGGAAATTCTGGAGTTGTAAAGTGAAATAAATGAAAAGTTTCTGCATAGGCTTAATAGCAGATTGGAGACAATGGAGGAATCTATGAATTTTAAAAACAGATCAAAAGAAATTATCCAATATGAAGAAGAGCATAAAAAATAATTAAAATGAAAATGGACAGAGACTTGGTCTCTGGTTCAATATCAGCTACCCCAACAGGGATGTAATTGGAGTCCCAGAAAGAGAGTTGAGAGAGAGAGTAGGATGGAAAAAAGAAAGGCCAAAAATTTCCACAGTGTGGTGAAAGAGGTCAACATTCAGATCCAAGAATATCAACAAACTCCAAGCAGAATAAATACAAAGAAAACCATACCTAGGCACATCATAATCAAACTGCTGGAATCTAAAGCGAAAGGAGAAAATCCTGAAAGCAACGAGAAGGGGGAAAATTCAGGAAACAATAATATAAATAATAACTAACTGCCCATTGAAAGGAACAACATTGAAATCTGAAAGAGAAAAAGAAGTCAAGGTGGAATTCTGTATCTAGTGAAAATATCTATCAAAATGAAGAAATGGAGACATTTTCAAAAAGTAAAAACTGAGCTCGTCACTAGCAGTCTTGAACAACAAGAAATACTGAAGGAAGTTCTTCCAGTTCTGAAGTGAAGTGAAACCAAATGGTAATGCAGATCTACAGGAAAGAATGACGATTATGGAAAATGGTTAATATGTGGGCAAATATGAAAAACTGTTATTTTTAATTTTATTCTCTGAATTTCTTTAAAAGACATAGAACTTTCAAACTAAATTGATAATACTGTATGTTGGAGTTTATAGCATATGTTGATGTAATATATATTTATCCCAAAAGTCTTAGTGCAGTTTAAGCTGTAATAACTATAGAAGTATAAAGGCTACAAATCATGAAATTACTCAAAAGTTTAATTTTTAACCTAATATATACTTGTTTATATGTAATACTCATTTTGTAAATTTTGAGTAATTTTTTAATCTTAATATTTTGTTGCAACTTTTACCATCCCAACAAAAATTGAAATGTAATATTTATAGTAGACTTTTCATTTTTTATTCCTTCTTTTTTGATGTCATTTAAATTTTGTTTTTGGCATAAACTGTTCATAATTTTTTTTATCCTTTTTGATGTTGACATCTGTAGTGATATGTCCTTTTACATTCCAAATATGTATTTGTATCTTTTTTAAGGATCTAAAGAGACAGGTATTTGCCATTTTGAATAGTTTTTTCAAAGAACCAAGTTTGGCTTTCTTGTTTCTATTATAAACATTTGTTTTCTATTTTGTTTATTTCTGTCTTATTTTTACTGTTTCCTTAATTCTGCTTTCTTTGGGTTTATTTTGCTGTTCTTTCCCTAACTTCTGGATGTGCAAGCTTAGGTTATTTCTAGCCTTTAGGTGGATCTCATAAGTTTTACTGTGTAGTAGTTTTATTATTGTTCAGTTAAAAATATTTTCTAATTTATATTTTGCTTTCTTGTTTGATTCATGGATTATTTAGAAGTTTCTCAGTTTATAAACATTTTTCTAATTTGTCCTTTTGTAGTTGATTTCTAGTTTAAATACACTGTGGTCAGAGATCATCCTCTGGATAGTATCAGCCCTTTAAATAGGAGGCTGCTAGATGGTCCAGTATAGTGTCACTTTTGGTAAATGGTTGTGTCTTCTTTAAAAGTGTATATTCTGCAGTTGTTGAGTGTAAGATTTTATATATGTCCATAAGGTCAACTTTATTGTGTGAAACTCTTACTCGTTCCGATTTTTCTGTATTGCTTTTCTGTAATTATTGAAAGAAGTGTGGCTTTTGTCTGTGATTATTCTTTTGTGTATTTCTTCCTATAGTTCAGTCAGTTTTTCTTTTGTATACAATTGAGGCTATATTATTAGGTACATATACAGTACCAAAATTGTTATATCTTCCTGGCAGACCAAATGTTTTATCATTATGAAGTTAACCTCTTTTATTTCTACTAATGCAAAAAAAAAAAAAAAAAAAAACGTATTTTGTCTGATGTTAATATAACTATCATTTTCTATTTAATATTATCCTGGTTTGTTTTTAAACTATCATTCTACTTTCAACCCTTCTGTATCTTTATATTTAGATATGTCTTTTATGAACTATATAGTTGTATTTTTTTTAATCCAGCCTAATACTTTTTGTCTTTCACCCAGAATGTTTAGACTGATTACATTTATTGTAATAATTGAAATATCTGGGTTTAACTCTTACACTTTATTTTGTGTATACTATATAGTCTACCTATTCTTTTTCTCACCATGCATGCCTTATTTTGAAGAGATTTTTAAAATAATTCACTAAGAAATACACTATTATTTTAATAATTACTCTAGGAAATACAATATCCATAACAATGCAAGGATATTAGAGCACTTTAACTCCTTTACCCTCCTCTTCTGACCTTTTTGTTGTGTAATGTTATCATTTTTAACCCCTCAAGAAATTGCATAAAATAATGTCAATTTAGATTTAATTATATATTTCTCTGCTCTTCATTCTTCAGTCAAACCCTTTGTTGGGACCTGTTCTCCTTCGTTTGAACTGTGTATTCTTAGGATTTTATTTAATGAGGGTCAGCTGATAGCAAAGTTGTATTTTTCCGAAAATACCATTTATTTTCCACTTATTATAGAAACATGTATTTACTAAGTATAGAATTCTAGGTTAGCAGTTAGTATCTTTAGCACATTGAAGATACCATTACTGGCTTCTGGTTTCCCTTATCATTTTCTGAGAAGTCAGCTGTCAGTTTAATAGATTTTCTCCTTTGAAGGTAGTGTCCTTTCTGTCTCTAGGTGTTTTTAAAATTTTCTATTAGTTGCTCATGTTCTTCAGTATTAATGTGATGTGTTTATGTGTGAATTTATTATTTATGCTACTTTATGGTTCATCAGACTTCATTTGTGTTTTGTTACTTTTTTTCATCTTGCAAATTCCCAACCATTATCTCTTCAATTACTGCCTATTTCCCATATTTATATTTGTATTCTTCTTATTTCTGCTGCTTTTTTTCTGGGACCATAATTAAAAGTGTTAAAACTTCTTAGTTTTTCTTCCATTTCTCTTAACCTTTCTATCATATTTTACATCTGTCTTTCCATGCTGCATTCTGGGAAATTTTTTCCAAAATACCTCACCCTTCACCAATTTACTCTTTAATTATATCTGATCTGTTATTGAATTAACCTATGAGGTTTTTAATTTTGGTTATCATGTTTTTACCTTCTAAAACTTCTTAGTTCTGCTAGATCAATTTTTATAGATTGCTAATTTCTGCAGAAGCTTTCAAGCTGAACTGGTTTTTGTTTGGGTTGTTTTGGCTTTAAGCATAGTAAGTTTAGTTGTTTTATAATTTGTCTAGAAGTTAAAATATCTAAAATTGAGGATTTGTTACATTGTTTCTGTTCTTTTTTGAGTCATTGTTTCTTTGTATGTTTTATCTTTGCCTGTGTACTGCTCATTGTCTTTGAAAAATTAACCAGAAGAATGATTGAATAATAAAGAGGTTGCCTACCTCCAGAAAGGATTTACATGTGCTTCTGCCAGATATTTAGAAATATTACCAGTCTGGGACCATGTTAATTTAAATTAACAACTTGAGCATGTGTAAACCACCCTGGTAATGTGAAAATTGAGCTGCAAATCCATGTGAAGGATAATTTATTTTCTTCCTCCCTTACCCTGAGAGTGTATCTCCTTAGGGACTCAGTTTAATGAAGGAAAGTTCTCCTGTAAACTCCCCACCATGGGTGCACCCTGGCTTTGATGTCTGTCCCTTTTGACCTGTTAGACCGTCTGGTGGGTCACGCCTGTAATCCTAGAACTTTGGGAGGCTGAGGCAGGTGGATCACCTGAGGTCAGGAGCTCGAGACCAGTCTGGCCAACATGGTGAAACCCTGTCTCTACTAAAAATACAAAAATCAGCTGGGTGTGGTGGCATGCACCTGTAATCCCAGCTACTCAGGAGACTGAGGCAGGAGAATTGCTTGAACCCGAGAGGTAGAGGTCGCAGTGAGCCGAGATCGCGCCTTTGCACTACAGCCTGGGTGACAGAGCAAGACTGTCTCAAAAAAAAAAAAAAAGAAAAAAACCAAAGTTCAGATTACCTGGATAAGCAGGTTCCCTTAAGACAAAAGTAGTTCTGATTTTCCCTTCAGTTTTGGCCTGATAATTTGTTCAAGCTTGTCAGTTCTTTGATGCCTTCTGGATATATTTCATAATTCTTTTACCTAGAATTTTTAGTTGTTTTCTATGGGAGGGTTGGGCTAATAATCTAACTCACAATTTCTGAAAATGGAAGTTGCACATTGCATAATTATTTAAATTTTTTCAGTAATTGCATTTTTTATCATTTTTCCTTTATTCTGACTTTTCTCATCCCCAAATAATATATATCCTCCTATGTGTTATTCCAGTACTTTTATGGTTTTATTTCCACTTCAGTCTCTAGTTCATCAGAATTCATTGTTGTATATGGTTATTATAATTCATGTTTAGATCTATCACCTGAATCCAATATCTTGATCATATTTCAGGAACACTGGACATCGAAAGCTATTTTGCAGTTCCAGAAGTTGTGCGGTTTGAAGCCATTAGTGGGGGTAGTGGATGAATATGTAGATGGAATCCTTAACATTTTTTTGTGTGACACATCCTCAAACGAAGATATCTATTTCCATCATGTCTTGAGAACAGAGGGCCATGCTATTGTATGCCGAGAAAATATCTCTTCTAAGGTGGAGCAGTCTGGATGTATTTTGTAATATATTTTGTTTAATTTCACGTCAAGGTATAAGATAATTTAATAAAGAAGTTTATTTGGTTTATTCTTTAACCAATTAGAGATATCCACGAGATTCCTGGCTTTTTAATGCAGAGCACTCTTAATTTTCAGATGACCACAGAAAAACTGCATTTGACTAATTGTCCTTTGAAATGGGAATACTTTTATTTTAAATAATTAATTTAAAAAGTAGTTATCTGGCCAGGCATGGTGGCTCATGCCTGTAATCCCAGCTACTTGGGAGGCTGAGGCAGAGAATTGCTTGAACCCGGGAGGTGGAGGTTGCAGTGAGCCAAGATGGTGCCACTGCACTCCAGCCTGGGCAACAGAGCGAGACTCTGTCTCAAATAATAATAATAATAATAATAATAATAATAATAATAATAATAATAATAATAATAATATAAAAAGTAGTTATCTGAAGTTGTCCTAGAGAAGAATATCACTCCTATTTTGCAATTATTGATAGCATCTATTTCACTGTTACGTTGATAATTTTTGTAACTAGCAAAAACTGTCAATAATGGAGACATTTTAAACTGTTAAAATTTGGAAGATAGGCTGGGCGTGGTGGCTTACACCTGTAATTCCGGTACTTTGGGAGGCCAAGGTGGGTGGATCAGGAGGTCAGGAGATCAAGACCATCCTGGCTAACAGTGAAACCCCGTCTCCACTAAAAATACAAAAAATTAGCCAGGCATGGTGACACGCGCCTGTAGTCCCAGCTACTTAGGAAGCTGAGGCAGGAGAATCACTCAAACCTGGGAGGCAGAGGTTGCAGTGAGCTGAGATCACACCACCGCACTCCACCCTGGGCAACAGAGTGAGACTCCATCTCAAAAAGAAAAAATAATAAATAAAATAAAATTCTGAAGATAATATACTTCCATAGTATTTGAAAGTTATTAAGTGCTTTCTCACTCTTTTTCTGTTGGTCATGTAAATTAAACCATCCCTTTTCTTTTTTTAATCTTAGGGTTTCAGTGAGCTCAACCCTTTAGCTTTATACACGAAATCCAGTGGAGGGCCAGAGGACATTGTCTTGACAGAACTGGGTTATCCTTCCCAGCAGCACTGTTTTAATGAAGACCGAAAGGTAAGTCCACAGTCAAAAGAGAGTGAGTTACATATCCTGGTAAGAGATTTTTGCAAATAGTATTATAATTCTTTTTATTACTGTAATCCTCATTTTTTTAGATGAAGAAACCAAGGCTTTCCAAATTTTGGGGAGTTTGGAAATTTTGCACAGTGATCTGAACAATTTGTCTCTTTATTTGCTGGCTTAAACATTTGCTTCAGTCATGCTTCTTCCTGAACAATTGCTCTTATATACTAAATTCCATTGCTGCCTTTGTGCAGTTGTGACTTCACTACGCTGACTCTGAATGCTATTCTTCTTCCCTCTGCAGTACACAGGTTCTTCTGGTATTCTCATTTCTTACTTTCCCTATAAACTTTCAGCAACTCCTCCCTTCACAGTAATATTAGTATTATAATATTATTATGTATTTTTTCCAGCCCACAGTAATAAGAACAACAGCATTATTTATTGAACTTGTACCACATGGCAGGCACTGTTAAAAGCATTCACGTGTTAACTAATTTAATCTTTACAGCAACTTAACAGGTTTGTACTTTCATATCTTCATTATAAAGACAGCTTGTACATCTCTAATGCACAAACCCAAAACCTGAAATGCTTCAAAATCTCAAAATTTTTGAGTCCTGACATGATACCACAACTGGAAAGTTCCACACCTAAACTTGTATAACAGGTTGCAGTCAAAATGCAGCCAAACTGTTTCATGTACGAAATTATTTAAAGTATTATATAAAATTACCTTCAAGCTATGCATATAATGTATATATGAAACATAAATGAATTCCACGTTAGACTTGGGTGTTATCCCCAGGATATCTCATGTATATGCAAATGTTTCAAAATCCAAAATTATCCAAAATCTGAAACACTTTTTGTCCCAAGCATTTTGGATAAGGGATACTCAATGTGTCAAAGGCAAGTGAAGCATATGGTGAGGACTTAATGTTTCTTGAACAAATAAACCATGTTCTCCAAGTCTTATATTCCTCACAACAACAGATACTGGGCTAAGAATACAGGATGTGTTTTAATTTGAGGGCCAAAAATGTTTTGTTTTATTGATACAATGTCTCTTTATTTTCTTTGAATAAAATGTAAAAATATTATTTTGTTTAATGTGTTTTATATATCTGACTTTTAAAATAAAATTATAGAGATGGTTTTTTGAGTAGACATTTACTAATTATTAGAAAAGATAAAGGCCATTTTGACTACTGGGAGATTACCTATTATGAAAATTATGTACCGATGTTTCCTACTGCATGTTCAAAACAATATAAAGATTTTTAGATTTCTAGTTAATGTTAAAATTAATGAAGCTTGTATGCCCGTAACACTTTCCAAAGCCTGAATTTTTCTTAGTCATTATTACTGGATTAGGAGAATTCTGTTTCTTCATTCTTAAATAGTAAATTGAATTCAACCTTTAATGTTTTTAGAATATCCTATCACTCTGTTGGTGTCTTCAAATAATCATAGTTTTATTCTGGAAATGAAATAAGAACCATCTTTTCTGCAAAAGAGAAAGGGCTTAAAACTCTACTATTCCACCCTAGTCTGTACTTTGACATATTAAGACTCCCATATGCTACACACACACCTACACCTCTACACCCAGTTCCTTGTGAATTCCTACTCATCTTTTAGGTGTTATCTTCTTCATTGCATCTTCTCAGATGTCCTCTTCTATCAGTCATATTTTGGTCATATCTTTGTGATGGCTGGACTTGGAAGACTGATTCTAGGTCTTTCCACAATATTTTTTAGTTCCTTTAGAGCCAGAATCTGTTGCATTCATCTTTGTATTCACAGAGCTGTCTTGTAGACATTTCATAATAAAGACTCAATAAATGTTCGTTGGCTGGAACTAGTATAGCAGGATGGGAAGACCTAGGATCATGGATAAAGCTATAAAATAATGTAGCATTTTTGTGAACCGTAGCAAAAACTTCCCCCCAAAATGTATTGGCATGTAGATTTTGGAAACAGCGTTAATATTGAAAATAAAGGAATTCTCTTTCATATCTACTAGCAAGATATTAATGATGAAAAGTGTTTAAGTCATCTTAAATCTGAGTCAAAGGAGCCATTAAAGGATTCTGAATTTGATTCTTTGAAAACCTGTAATAAGAGCTTTGAAGAAGATCCAAAGTGGTCCAACCCAGAGCCGAGTGATCTGAAGGAAGAAAATGAGGTAGGAGAAGGAAAGATAGTCTTTGAATATGTAATTAATATAATACACTGAATTCATAAGTGAAGAGGATGGGAATAAACTCTCTTTAAACCCCATTGCTTTTAGTATTACAAATTCTTGGTCCAAGTGCGATGGTTCACACCTGTAATCCCAGCACTTTGGGAGGCTGAGGCAGGCAGATCACTTGAGGTCAGGAGTTCGAGACCAGCATGGTCAACACGATGAAACCCTGTCTCTACAAAATGTACCAAAAAAAATTAGCCAGCCATGATGGCATGTGCCTGTAATCCCAGCTACTCAGGAGGCTGGGGCTTGAGAATGCTTGAACCTGGGAGGTGGAGGTGGCAGTGAGCTGAGATCGTGCCACTGCACTCCAGCCTGGGTGATAGAGTGAGACTGTGCCTCAAAAAAGTAAATAAATAAAATAAATAAATAAATTTGTTTGTAGTAACCAATACCAAAGTTGTAGCAACATAACCTTGATCATAAAAAAGGTATCTAGCTTTGATATGTTAGTTAATATCCTGTGACTTGGGGTGGTCTTCAAGAATTATACAGTGGCTAGAAACTAGTATCAAGAAATTATATCTTGAAAAACCCATTGGGAAAAATATTTACAACTTTTTTGGAGGATGTATTTTTATTTTAATCAAATGTTCATGTATACAAAACTTAGGATCCCCCATGACTCCTTCCCCTGTATTTCCTATTTTCCAGAGCAACCATGTTTATCTCTTTTAGCTGCTTTTGGAATTTACTTCTGTTTCTTTCATTAAATAACATCCTCATGTTGTTATTTCCTGATTTTTCAGTTTTAAGTGTCTGTGGATTTGCCACAATGAAAGATGAGGGCTTAGTTCTCTTTCATTGCCTTACCACCACCACACACAAACATAATGTTTTTGTCCCTTCCCCCTACCATGTTATTGATATAGTATGTCAAACTTTCCATCAGATCACCATTCAATATTTATATTACTGTGACTATGTAAATGCTCTTCACGGCTTGGCCAAGTATTATAGTACACTATTACACCTTTTTCTTCCCTTGTATAACTTTTTTTTCATGTTAATGTTTCTTTCCTTTTATAATAAATTAACACATAGTAAAATTGACTCTTTTGGTGTACTGTTCTATCAACTTTAATAAATGCGTAGATTTGTGTAACCAACACTGCGATTGGGATGCAGAACAGCTCCATTATCTAAAATAACCCTTGTGCTACCGCTTTGTAATCACAGTCTCCCCACATCCCTAACCCCTAGCAACTGGTCTGGGGTCTGTTTTCTGTCACTCTAGTTTTACCTTTTCAGGACTGTCATATAAGTAGAATCATATAGTATGTAACCTTTGGAGACTAGCTTCTTTCATTCAGTATAGTTCTGTACCTTTGAGATTCGTCCAAGCTCTTGGATGTATCAATAATATGTTCTTTTTGATTGCTGAATAGTATTTTATAGTGTAAATATACCACAGTTTGTATACCCATTCACCTATTGAAGGACATTTGGGTTGTTTCCAGTTTGGGGTATTTATTCAAGAGCTGCTATAAATATTCATGTACAGGTTTTTGTGTGAACATAAGCTTCATTTATCTAGGGTAAATACCTGGGAGTAAGATTGCTGGGTCATGTGATAAGTGTATGTCAAACTTTTTTCCAGAGTGACTATACCATTTTGCATTTTTGCCAGCAATATATGAGTTCCAGTTGCTCTGTTTTCTTGTCAGCACTTGACATTGTCAGTAATTTTGCTTTAGCCATTCCAATAGACGTGTAGTAGTATCACAGCATGATTTTAAATTTGAGTGATTAATGATGTTGAACATCTTTTCATGTGCTTAATTGCCATCTATACACAATTCTTGGTGAAATTTCTGTTGAAGTCTTTTTCCCATTTTTTGATCGGGTTGTTTTCTTACTCTTGAGTATTGAGAGTTCTTTATGTATTTGGGATACTAGTTCTTTGTCAAATAATGTGATTTTCAAAATATTCTCCCACTTGTAGCTTGTCTTTTCGTTCTCTTAATAGTGTCTTTCATACAGAAGTTTTTAATTTTGAAAAAACCTAACGTATCAACTTGTTTTCTGTTATGGACAGTGTTTCTAGTGTCAAGACATCTTGAGTTAATTTTAGTATAAAGTGTGAAATTTAGGTCAGGTTTCATTTTGTTACATGTGGATGTCCAATTGATCCAGTATCCTTTGTTGAGAAGGCTATCCTATCTCCATTGAATTGTCTTTGAAGCCTTATCAAAAATCAATTGTCTATATTTCTGTAAGTCTATTTCTAGACTCTATGTTCTTCTCCAGTGACCTATATGTATGTCTCTTCATCACTACCACATTGTCTTGATTACTGTAACCTTATATAGTACCTCTTAAAATCAGGTAGTATGGGCTGGGCGCAGTGGCTCATGCCTATAATCCTAGCACTTTGGGAGGCCAAGGTGGGGGGATTACCTGAGGTCAGGAGTTCGGGACCAGCCTGGCCAACGTAGTGAAACCCTGTCTCTACTAAAAAATACAAAACCTAGCCGGGTGTGGTGGTGGGCACCTGTAATCCCAGCTACTTGGGAGGCTGAGACAGGAGAATTACTTGAACCCAGAAGGCGGAGGGAGGTTGCAGTGAGCTGAGATCACACCATTGCACTCCAGCCTGGATGACAAGAGCGAAACTCTGTTTCAAGAAAAAAAAAATCAGGTAGTATGATTCCTCCTATTTTATACTTTTTCAAAATTGTTTTTAATATTTTGGTTCCTTTTTCTTTCCTTATAAATTTTAGAATCAGTTGGTCTATACCTGAGATTTTGATTGGAGTTATTATATATAGAGATAATTTTGAGGAAAATTGATACTTTAGTCCATGAACATGGTATATCTCTCCATGTATTTAGGTTTTCTTTTATTTCTTCAACAGTGTTATAATTTTCAGTGTACAGGATCTGTACATGTTCTGTTAATTTTATACCTAAGTATTTCACTTATTTTGAGAGCTATTATAAATGTTTTCCCCAATTTTTGTATTTTAATTGCTAGTATATAGAAATTGGTGTTTTTCTGAACTACCTAACCTCACTAATCAATTCTAGGGGTTGTTTTGTTGATTTCTTTTGTGATTTTCTATATCAGTAATGTTGTCTACATTTGTATATGCAAATGGATGTCTGTTTTCATGAGATATTGGTCTGTAGTTTTCTTGTATTGTCTTTGGTTTTTGTACTGGATAAGCCTGGCCTCATAAAATAAATCCGAATATGTTGCCCTCTTTGCTGTTTTCTGGGAAAGATTATGTAGAATTGTATTTCCTTTTTATTTATTTTTGTTGTTTGTGTGGATCTTTATTTTCTTAGTTTTTTAATTAAGTAAAATTGCATATGTGGTGTATATGTTTCAATATATGTATACATTGTAGCATGTATAAGTCAAGCTATTTAGTATATGTATTACCTCACATATTTGTATTTTTTTGTGGTGAAAACACTTAAAATCTACTCTGCTGACAATTTTTAAGTATACATTATGTCACTATGTCACTATTAACTGTATAGTTAATAGTTAACATCACTATTACCAAGATGTATAGCAGATCACTTAAACTTACTCCTCCTGTCTACTGAAATTTTGTGTCTTTTGACCAACATCTGCCCAATCCCTCCACCTCCTAGCCTCTGGTAACCACTATTTCAGTCTGCTTTTTTAGACTCCACGTGTAAGTGAGATTGTGTTGTTTGTCTTTCTGTGTCTGGCTTCTTTTATGTAACATAATGTCCTCCTGGTTCATCTATTGTGTCACAAATTACAAGATTTCCTTCTTTTTAAAGGCTGAATAGTATTACATTGTGTATATGTAGCACGTTTTCTTTATTTGTTTATTGACGTACACTTTGTACAGGGTGATAGTTGGAAGTATTCCCTCATCTATTTTCTGGAAACAATTATATAAAATCGAGTTCTTTTTCAGGGAGAGAAGTTGATTTTTAAAATGTTTGGTATTACCTTATAAAACCATCTGGGCCTGGAGACTTTTTCCCAGAAGAATTTAAATTATAAAATCAATTGCTTGAATAGATACAGGATTATTCAAATCAGCTATTTTATCTTAGTCTTGGTATTTTGTGGTTTTTGAGGAAGTGACTCATTTATCAAATGAGGAATTGGTTCACTTCATCTAAGTTGTCAACTATATCTATAACATTGTTTATAGTATTCCCTTATCCTTTTGTTATCTTCAGGATCTGCAGTGATAATCTCCTATTACATTCCTGATGTTGGCAATTTGTCTTCTCCCCTTTTTGTTAGTCTTGCTAGGGATTTATCCATTTCATTGAATTTTCCATTCCCAGAGAATAAGCTTTGGTGTCACTGGTTTTATCTCTTGTCTTTCTGTTTTCAAGTTCATTGATTTCTTTCTTCTTTTATTTTCTTTGGGTTTATTTTTGCTTTCTTTTTCTATTTTTTTTTAAGATGGAAATTTACTTTACTGATTTGAGACCTTTCTTTTCTAATGTAAACATTGATCTATGAGTCTCTACATATCACTTTAGCTGCATTTCACAAATTTGAACATATTGTATTTTCATTTTCTTTTAGTTCAAATATTTTATAATTTATTTTGAGATACTATCTTTGATCCATGAATTATTTGGAAGTGTGTTGTTTAATTTTCAGGTGTGCGGAAATTTTCATGTTAACTTCTGTTATTTCTTTCCAGTATAATATGGTCTTAGAACATACTTAGTATGATTTCAGTTCTTTAAATTCGTTAAGGTTTGTTTTGTCAACAGGATGTGGTCTAGCTTGGTAAATGTCCATGTGTCTTTAAAAAAAACGTGTATTCTGTTTTTGGGTGGAGTTTCTATAAATGTCAGATCCAGTTGACTGGTTGTATTGTTCAGTTCTTCTGCTCCTTGCTGTCTACCAATTTTGTCGATTACTGAGAAGAACAGTGAAGTCTATAAATATAATCTTGGATTTTGTCTATTTCTCCTTTCATTCTATCAGTTTTTTTATTGTGCATTTTGAAGTTCTATTGTTAGGTGTTATCCATTTAGGATTCTTATGTCTTGATGAATTGACCCTTTTATCATTATGAAATGTCTTTCTTTATTCACAATTACTTTTTTTTGCCCTGAAGTCTGCATAATCTGATATCAACATAGCCATTCCAGTTTCCATGTATGTGTGTGTGTGTGTGTTTGCCTGGTATATTTTTTTCCATCCTTCTAACCTACCTGTGTCATCATATTTGAAGTAAGTTTCTTGAGACAGCATATAGTTTGATTATTTATTTATTTATTTATTTATTTATTTATTTATTTTATTTTATTTTATTTTTTTGAGACAGAGTTTTACTCTTGTTTCCCAGGCTGGAGTGCAATGGCATGATCTCGGCTTACCACAGCCTCTGCCTCTCGGGTTCAAACTATTCTCCTGCCTCAGCCTCCTGAGTATCTGGGATTACAGGCATGCACCCCATGCCCCGCTAATTTTGTATTTTTAGTAGAGATGGGATTGTTCCATGTTGGTCAGGCTGGTCTCGAACTCCCGACCTCAGATGATCTGCCCACCTTGGCCTCCCGAGGTGCTGGGATTACAGGCTTGAGCCACTGTGCTTGGCCTAGTTTGATTATTTTTTAATCCACTCTGACAATCTGAATTTTAATTCGTATGGTTTGGACCATTTATGTTTAATGTGGTTATATATATGTTTTTATTTTAGATCTGTCATTTTATTTTTCTGTTTGTTCCCCTGATTTTCATTCATCTGCCTCCTCTTTCTCATCAGTTATTTGAACATTTTTTTAGTATTCCATTTTATTGACTATGGTTATTTGTTTGTTTATTTATTTGAGATGGAGTCTTGCTCTGTTGCCCAGGCTGGAGTGCAGTGGCACGATCTTGGCTCACTGCAAGCTCCACCTCTCAGGTTCATGCCATTCTCCTGCCTCAGCCTTCTGAGTAGCTGGGACTACAGGTGCCCACCACCATGCCCAGCTAATTTTTTTGTATTTTCAGTAGAGATGGGGTTTCACCATGTTAGCCAGGATGGTCTCGATCTCCTGACTTCATGATCTGCCCGCCTTGGCTTCCCAAAGTACTATGTTTTTATTATATTTATTTGTACAGTGTTTTTAGTGGTTGCTCTAGGAATTACAGTTGTCATTCTTGACTTTTACAGTGTACTTAGTCAGCATTTTACCACTTTGGAATGTCAGTATCTTACTCTACTATTTAGGTCTTTTTACCCCTTCCATTTTCCTTTATGCCATCCTTGTCTTATATATTACACCTACGTACAATTTATGATGTTATAATTTTTGCTTTCCATCTTCAAGAATATTCTTCTAAGAATATTCTTTCAAAGTTCAACAGAATAGTCTATTATATATACCCAGATATTTATCATTTCTGTTGATCTCTCTTTTTCTGATATTCCAAGTTTGCTTCTGATATCTCCTTTCTCTTCAAAGAACTTCCTTTAACAATTATTTTAGAGTAGGTATGCTGACCATGAAATCTCTGTTTTCTTTATTGAGAATATATTACTTCATTCTTGAAGGATATTTTGGCTGTATATAGAAACTTGGGTTCCCATTTCTTCTCTTTTAGCACTTTAACAGTTTCATTCTTCTTCTTTTTGCCCTTCATGGTTTCTGATGCGAAATCCGCAGTAATTGAAATTGTTCTTCCTTTATAAGTAATATGTTATTTTTCTTTGGCTACATTCAAGACAGTTCTTTGTCTTTAGTTTTCAGCAACTTGAGTAGAACCTGTCTAGGCATGGATTTCTTTAGGTTTGGATATCCAGTTTGGGTTTTGGTGAACTTCTTGAAGCTGTAGATTTATGTCTTTCACCAAATTTTGGATGTTTTTCAGCCCACACTTCTTCAAATTATTTTTCTGCATTATACTCTTTCTGTTTTCTTTGTGAGACTCTGATGACACATATGTTAAATCTTTTGGTATTGTTCCACAGTTCCTGAGGCTCTATTTTGGGTTTTTTGTTTGGTTGTTTTTTGGTTTTTTTCCCCAATATTTTTTTCTCTTTTGTCCACTTGGTGGCTCCAAATGGACCTCGGACCCACGCAGGATTTCTGGCCGAGGGAGGTAAAGAGGAGACAAGGGCACTTACCCCAGAGAGGCCGTGAGAGTGAGCGAAGCGGGTCTCAGGTCCTGGTCCGTCGGGGGCGTGGAACGAGGAGGAGGAGGCTCCCCGGACCCTGGGGGCCCTGAGGAGGGGTCTCCTCCCGGGTTCGGCACCATCTGTCTTGTTTTTCTAAGACCAGCCCAGCGGGCACAAAAGAACCAGCGGGTAGGCAAGTGTAGGAGCAAAACTGCAAGTTTATTTTGGTAACCTAAGGTGTGGGGGTGAAGTCTGTCGGCCTCCGGCAAAGGAGGCCGGCAGAGTCCCCCGATGGGGCTCTCGGAGGGACTTCCCACAGTCCCGACATCCCGACAGGACTGGGGCTGTGAGAGGGCCGCCGGGGCTGTGAGAAGGCTGATTATGGATCTGTCTTCAAGTTCATGCATTCTTTCATTTCTGTTCTGCTGTTGAAAAGAGGGCCAGGGATCTCAATATTCATTATAAAAACCTTCATTTATTTCCTTAATAATTTTTTATTATGATTGCTCCATCTTCAGTTTTACTCTCCAGAATATTTCTGGTTTTCTGGCAGATAAAGGAGATGTAGTTGCCTGAGTCCTTGGAATAAGGGAGAGTATCTGGAGATCTAAGTCCTACTTACACAGACTTTCAGCCAGTGCACTTTTTTCATTCCCATTTTACACCCTCAATTCCAAAAACCTTTTAGTACACATTTCTGAGTTTTTAAGGTATATATTGTATAGATTTGGGTTGCTTCTCAATTTTTTCACTACAAACTCAGGATTCCACTTTCTTAGGACTGCTTAATCAGTTGTCACTTGTCTGCTTTCCTGTACCCAGAAAGTAGATGGTGTTTTCTCCTCTTCTGTTCTCTTTGACTCTAAAAATTATATCCTAAATCTCTTTATTATTTTGGTAGCATTTCAGAAGGGAAAGTAATAAATTGTGAATTCAAACTGTCATCTTTACTTGGAGTCAGGAAAAAACTATAAAACCTGAATTTTATATGCTCAAATATGAACTATAAATGATAGTTTTTCTTTGTCTTCTGTTACATTTTAGGATGAGATCCCCACTGGAATGCCATGCCTGGAGTCAGTGACCATAGGTGATGATATTTGGGATGAGAACTGGTTACCTCTACAGGCTAAGATGGGAAAAGGAGGTGATGCTGCCTCCCATCTATTTACTGCAAGCGTTGGTGGAAAGAATCAGTATTCATCATGTAAAGAGATGCCACAGAAGGTTAGATCCTAGGAAAAATAGAAAGCAAATCAGGCTGGGCAATGCAGCTCAAGCCTGTAATCCTAGCAGTTGGGGAGGCCAAGGCAGGTGGATCACTTGAGCTCAGGAGTTCATGACCAGCCTGGGCAACATGGTGAGACCCTGTCTCTACTAAAAATAGCCAGGTGTGGTGGTGTGCACCTGTGCTCCCAGCTACTTGGGAGGTTGAGGTGGGAGGATCAGTGCTTGAGCCTGGGAGCTGGAGGTTGCAATGAGCCAAGATCATATCGCTACATTCCACCAGCTTGGGTGACAGAATAAGACCGTATCTCTAAAAAAATATAAAAAATAAAAAAAGGAAAAGAAAGCAAATCAGTACTGAGAAAAGGAAATTTAAATTTAATTGTCTAGGTCTCAAGAAATCTATATATTCTGGAATTCAAAAGTATTTATCAGACCATAATTCAAAGAATACATGATTTTAAAAAATGGTAGTGGCATGTAGAGGGACAGAGGTTTCATCATGGGACAATAAACCATAGACCAATTTTTGCATATCTGCCCTTTTATCATTGCATGTCTGCCCACATATCATTGTGATTTTTATTTTATAATTGGCCCCTAGTCAAGGCCCTTAGGATCTATAAATAAGTTAAAGAAACCATTTTCTCTAATTTTACTTTTGTTGCTTTAGCCTTGTAATATAACCTCTGGATTTCTGGAGTCAGCATATTTGCTAATATTAGGTCTAACTATATATATATATAATTTATTTCCCACTGGCTATAATAGTATCTGAAATTATGTTGCTCCTTCCTGTTTGTCCTATTTAAATACTAGATGATCATGAAAAAAATCATCTGGCCATGAAAAAGATATTAAAGAAAACACTACAAAAAGAGTTTTATTTATTTTTGAGATCCATGTGTTCAGAGTTCAAGATACTGGGTATGGACCAATAGAGCAAGGAGGAAAGTCACACTGATATAGAAAGTTAATAAATACCTCTTGGTTTAATATGTGTTGCTTTCTTGCATTTATCCTGCCCAAGTTATCCTCTTTTTGGATCATGGGCACTTTATCTCAGTTTATGTTGCCATTTTTTCATTATAGGACTGGTGTTTTTCTATCCCCAAAGATACATGGGATGATTCTTGGCAGCCTTCAGGCCTTGTAAATGGAACGAAAGTAGAAGTTCATAAACCAGAAGTACTGGGTGCTCAGCAAAAAAATACTGGCACAAACAGGACTCAAAAGGTAAATGTCTAATGCAGGTTATTGGGACAGGTTTGCATAAGGAAGTCCTTTCATTTTTAGAAAGCAAAATTGTCTCAATTTACATAGTTTGATATTGCCTATCTCTTAACAGGTTGCTGTAGCTATTACTGTTGATAAATTTGACTTTTTGGGCTTTGTACCAGAGTTATGAATGGATTTGCACCCCAGAATAGTTGTGGTTAATGACCTCTCTCGGCGGTTGTAGAATACATATACATAAAATATAGGATGATTTAAAAAATGAAAACGTAATTCCTTTTTGCTTCAGAAGAGAATCCTGAGCCTAGAATTTTTAAAATGATTAAACCTCTCTTAGAGATAGAGAAAATTGGGATTTTCCTATAACTTAGTCATAATTTTAAACTCTGTGTCTGTTGCGTAATATAGACTAGTTTCTTCTTTCACATTGCTTTGGCAGAAAGCAGCAATCCTGGTGTAGAATGTTTGTTTCAGGTTTCCTGAATATATTACGAGCATCCTGAAAACAGCAGGACAATTTGTGTGAATCATGAAATTTGGCTGCCAGACCTCTTTACTTTTTGTGTTACATTGAAAATAAAGAGCTTAAGTCTAGAAGACTTGTTGAAAAGCAGATCTAGGGAAGAAGAACCTTCTAAGTGACACATTTCCTTCAGACTGTGGTTACTTTGTATGACAATAATAAAGTCATTCTGTATTTCATAGAATGGTCTCTTCCAGAAATGTAGCTTACTTAATGCATGAATTTAGTTTTAGGGTAAAGTAGGCTTTTATATTTTGTTTCTCATGTTTTTTTAAAAATACAGCTTTATTGAAATATAATTGATATACCATTATAATTTGCTAAAGTGCACAATTCAATGTTTTTAGGATACACAGCTGTGCAGCTATCACTACAGTCTATTTTAGCATATTTTCATTACCCTCTCAAAAAAACCCACCCATGACCATTAGCAGTCATACTCCTTCCCCTTCCTCTCACAGCCTTAGGCAGCTACTTACTGATCTGCTTTCTGTCTCTACAGATTTGTCTGTTAAAAGGCACACAGTATGTGCTTTTCTGTGATTGTCTTCTTTCACCTAGCACTAATAATGTCTTCAAAATTCATCCTTCTTGTGGCATGAACCAGTACTTCATTCTTTCCTATGGCTGAATAATATTCCCTTCTATGATATACCACATCTTGTTTATCCATTCATCAATTGGTGGGAATTTGGGCTGCTTTCACATTTTGGCTATTATGCTGCTAAGAATGTTCAAATACGAGGTTTTGTGTGAACACGTTTTAGTTTTTCTTAGGTATATAACTAGGAGTGGAGTTTCTGGATCGTATGGTATTTCTGCTTTTAACATTTTGTGGAACTGGCATACTGTTTTTCAAAGTGGCTGCAACATTTTATGTTTCCCCCAGCCGTGTATGAGGGTTCCAGTTCTCCATATCTTCACCAACACTTATTGCCTGTTCTTTTGATTATGGCCATGCTAGTGGATATGAAGGGTGTCTCATTATGGTTTTTATTTCCATATCCCTGATGGCTAATGATGTTGGGTGTCTTTTCATGTGCTTATTGGCAATTTATCTTCTCTGACAAGATATTCGGATCCTTTGCCCATTTTAAAAGTAGGTTGTCTTTTGTTATTTGGATATAAGAAAATATCATATTACAAGTCCCTTATCAGATACATTATTTTCAAATTTCTACTCTTCTGTTTTTCTTTTTCACTTAATGGTGTCCATTGCAGCACAAAAGGTTTTTTTTTTTTTTTTTTTTTTTTTGTATTTTTTTTTTTTTTTAAGTAAAATCCAATAGATTTTTTTATTTGGTTGTTTGAGCTCTTGGTATCCCCTAATAAGCCATTGTCTGACCCAAAGTTACAAAGATTTACACCTGTGTTTTCACCTAAGCATTTTATAATTTTAGCTCTTACATTTAGGTTTTGATCCGTTTTGAGTTAATTTGTTATGGTGTGAGATAGGGTCCAACTTTGTTCTTTTGCATGTGGACATTCAGCTGTATCAGCACTAGTTGTTGAAAGGATGATTCTTTCCCCATGAATTGTCTTGGTATGCTTATTGAAAATCAGCTGACATAAATGATTGGGTTTATTTCTGGACTCTCCTATTCTCTATGTGTCTGTTCCTATACCAGTGTCACATTGTCTTGATTACTCTAGCTGTTTAATAAGTTTTGAAATCAGGAAATCTGAGTCTTCAAACTTTTTCTGTCATGTAGTTTTATACTATTACTTTATACCCCATGAAGAGAATTGACAATGTTAAAATCTTTACTGTATCATAATGAACTTCTTAAGGTGTATTTCTTAAGAAAGTTTTCTTTTTCTATGCCTTTTTCTATTCCTATTCTAAAGCAACCTGTACTTACTATGCAGGTTGAATATGCCTTATTCAAAAGGCTTGGGACTGGAAGTATGCTTAGGATATAGTCCTCTCCTGCTGTCTGTATCTTCAACCTCTTTCTACTGGAGTGTTCTCATAAGCATTTAAACATGTTAATGTACCTTCCATCTAAACAAAATTTAAGCATTATAAATTTTTTTAAACCCACAGTCCTCTCTAGCTACCACACTTGTTTTTCATCCCCTATGTAGACAAACATGTTTTGCCTTTGAAAATTATAAAAGTACTACATATGCAGGATTTTAAAATTCAAGTAGTTCTGAAAGTTATGGAAATAAGAGATCCTTGCCTCTTCTAATCCAACTCCGTCATAAGCAGTTTCTTGTGTATTCTTCCGAGAAACTAAACACATACATGAGAACATAATATACGTACAATTCAGCACCTTTCCATATGAGTACTTACAAACCTACCTCATTGCTTTAAACTCTGGCAGAGTATGGATATGCCATGCTGATTTAAATAGTTCTGATGAATATCTTGTTTTTAAGATTTCGTGTGACTGTCAGCAATACTACAGTGATTATCCTTCAAGTCACCATCTATTCCCATGTTGCTAAATTAGGTGGACATGTTTTAACCTTACAGTACCTGATTGCTCAGCAATATTTGAAAGTAACCTTGCATTCCTTCTTGAAACATAATCTTCCTTTGGCTTTTGTGATGCCGTGATCTTTTTTCCCCCACCTCCCAACGTACTTTCTAGGCTTGCTCCCTGTGATGTCTCCCACAGTTCTGCCCTATGCCATTTTCTTACTCCTTGCCATGTTATCATTTATTTTGGTATGTAACTAGATAAACATATGGTAACCCTATGTTTAACATTTTGAGGAACTACCAGGATATTTTCCAGAGCAGCGGTGCCATTTTACATTCCTACCAGCAATTTAAGAGTACTCCAGTTTGTCCATGTCAACACTTGCTGTTCTTGCCAATGATTATAATCATCTGTCTTTTTTATTATAGCCATTCTAGTGGATGTGAAGTGATTTGGGGCATTTCTTCATGTTATGAAACATGTTTCATAAATCATGAACATGTTTGTTGAGACTAATGTGTAGTTCCATCATGGTATATTTCCAAACAACTGTGAGGGAATCAGTCGTTTATAACTACAGAAGAATAAATATGGTAAAGCAGTGCTTCTCAAACTATAATGTGCAAACAGGTCACCTGGGAATCTTGTTAAAATGCAGATTCTTATCCAGCATATCTGGGGTAGGGATCAAAGCTTTTCATGTCTAGCAGGCTTCCAACTAATGCTGATGTTGCTGAGTGAACACCACTTTTGAGGAGTAAGGCTCTAGATTACTCTTAGAAGGGAAAGACTTATTGTCAACTAATTGCTTAAATTTACTATACATACTTGCTTTCAAATGTCATACAAATTTAGAGTGAAATTCAGAGTGAAAGCTATCAGGATGCATTTAAATATGTGTCAACAGTGCATCTTTCTTAAATCGTATTTGTCAAGAAAGAAGATATAGCTGTTTAAAAATGTTTCTCTGTATTATCTATTACACAGCAAAACATAGGCAGTAGGGCATGATGTAAAAAGTACTGTTCTGTGAGTGCTATAATCTAGGGCCTAGTCTTTACCCCTGGCTAGTAAGTTTAAACAAGTTACCTTTTGTGCTCTGAGTTTGCCCACCTGCAAAGACTGATTTGAACTAGTAATCTCCCCAGCTTAAAAAATTTATATTAATAAATATTGATTTACTTAATTATTATTGTAGTTTATTGAAAGAATTCACTGATTCTCAGCCTCATTTTAAATGAAGATAAAAGGTAGCTCAAGTACACATGTGAATTGCATAAACTATGCAAAAATTTGAGTCCAGATCTTTGGTTTCCTGAAATAACATACTGTTTTGCCCAGTATAGCTATCTGGAGTTTTAGAATTTCTTTTTTGCAACCAAAAAAAGTTATACACACAGGCATTTGTATATTATATAATTACATAAGCCACATTCATGCCAGCCGTCTTTAAAAGTGAGCTGCTATAGATTTTTGCCACAGAAGGAACATTTGCTGATATTAAATGTGTGATGCATATGAGCCAGAAAAACAAGCCTGCATCTGTTTGTACATTTTTTGTTTCAGTTTGCTCTAGGCAGATCCCAGATGATAAACCACTTAGTTCAGTTTGTTACAGCTTGATCTGATGGGATCCTTTTTACTCAGGTTAATGTCAGTTGACATCACCAAAGATGAATGCTATTAAATAACCATAGAGTATACTTACTTCAGCAATGACTATATGGTAGGAAATGGGGTCTGTTTCATAATGGTTAAAATTTGGCTTCACTTAAGCTCAAGTTCAGTCTCAGTTTGGAAGTTCATCTTTTTCTCTCAAACCCCGGCCTTTTTGTCCCTTCTGAGGAGCATGCAGCTCTTGCCTCCTTTCATGGCTAGCTGCACACACACTATTTCCCTGACTGAGGACTGAGTGCCCATTAGGGATGGGGATCCTGTCTGACGGGGAGGTGGCATGTTAGAGCACAGAGAACATAAACTGGCCTCAGTTCAGATCTACACCCTGCCATTTACTGATGGACGTTGGATAAGTTAACCACTCTGTAAAAGCCTTATGCTAAGTGAAAGAAGACGTAGTAGCACCTACCTAGGAACCCTGTTCTGATGTTCAAATGAAGAAACACATGCAGATAAGCTAGCACCGTGCCTGACACGGGGTGCTCAGTGAACGTCACTTCTCTCGTGCCCTGCCCCCCTTTCCCAGCCTGTGTATGGTAGCACTCGGTGCCCTGTTTGCTTATGGGCACCATAGATGTGTTCCATAAATGTTTCTTGAATTGAATTGATGTTCATTAAGATAGAGACGGACTCGCTTTTTCTAGAGAGTATCTAGGTTCTTGAAAGTGGGTAATTTTATTTATTAATTATAATATGGAAATATTTGTATTTTGCTTATAAGTAAGGAAATAGGGCTTAATTCTTCTTATAACATTTTTCATGCTTTTGCCCCATTTTTCCCATTCTGCAGCAACTAGACATAAATGGTTCTTCAGATTCTTCCACACTGCCCAAATTGGAAGAATTCTATACCTCTCTCACCCAGTCAGAGGACCAGAGCCAGTCTGAACCCAACAGTCAGACTCAGCCAAAGCAAATTCAGCTTTCCACAGCAGTACCCCGTTCAACTCCTGCAGTGGATGATTCTGCAGAAAAGCCCTCTGGTTCTGGTATGTTTGTGTGTACTTGTGCATGCTCACAGTTGACAAACATGATGGTTTGCCATGTTGCCAAAAAAACCTTCATTTATCCCTTGCAAAATACATCTTGAAACATTACTGACCCTAGCATTTGTGTTAAGTCCTTGTTTTATGTTTGGGCTCAGTTGTTCCTTTAACTTTGCCACTCTTCTTTTTTTCTTCACTTTTTTTTGGGGGGTGGGGGGTCCTATTTGTATAGAGTAAAATTTTCTGGCTGTCAAGTGTATAGTTCTTTGAGTTTTGACAAGTGGATAGTCTTGTCATCACAGCCATAATCATGATAACATTTCCATCAGCCTGAAAAGTTTCCTTGTGCCCCTTTGCAGTCCCATTGCCTGCTTGCTGGCTTCTGGCATGTCACTTTCCTTTTTCTAGAATTTCATATAAATGGAATAATACATAGTTTTTATGTCTGGCTGGCTTCTTTCACTTACCGTAATATTTTAGAGTTTCATTTATGTTGTGCCAGTATCAGAAAGTTGTTCCTATTTATTTGCTGAATAGTATTCAGTTACATGGATATACCACAATTTACCTGTTTACCAGTTAATGGACACCTATGTTGTTTCCAGAATTTGACCATTATGAATAAAGCTGCCATGAACATTTGCACACAGCTCTTTGTGTAGAAGTATGTTTTTATTTCTATTAAATATATACATAGAAGGCCGGGCACGGTGGCTCACGCCTGTAATCCCAGCACTTTGGGAGGCTGAGGCAGGTGGATCACGAGGTCAGGAGTTCAAGACCAGCCTGGCCAAGATGGTGAAACCCCATCTCTACTAAAAATACAAAAATTAGCTGGACATGATGTCAGGAGCCTGTAATCCCAGCTACTTGGCAGAGGCTGAGGCAGGAGAATTGCTTGAACCTGGGTGGCAGAGGTTGCAGTGAGGCGAGATTGTATGACTACACTCCAGCCTGGGTGACAGAGTGAAACTCCGTCTCAAAAAAAAAAAAAAAAACTTATATATACATACACACACATAGGAGTGGATTTGCTAGGTCATACAGTAACTGCATGTTTAACTTTTTAAGAAGCTGCCACAATGTTTTCTAAAGTGATTGCACCAATTTGCAATCCCACCAGCAAGGAATAAAAGTTTCAAGCACTCCACATCCTTGCCAACAGATGTTACTGTTGATTTTTTTTTTAAATTTTCACATATTTGGTTTTTTTAATTATACTTTTAAGTTCTAGGGTACATGTGCACAAGGTGCAGGTTTGTTACGTATGTATACATGTGCCATGTTGGTGTGCTGCACCCGTTAACTCATCATTTACATTAGGTATATCTTCTAATGCTATCCCTCCCCCCTCTCCCCACCCCACGACAGGCCCCAGTGTGTGATGTTCCCTGCCCTGTGTCCAAGTGTTCTCATTGTTCAGTTTGCACCTATGAGTGAGAAGATGCAGTGTTTGGTTTTCTGTCCTTGCAGTAGTTTGCTGAGAATGATGGTTTCCAGCTTCATCCATGTCCCTACAAAGGATACGAACTCATCCCTTTTTATGGCTGCATAGTATTCCATGGTGTATATGTGCCACATTTTCTTAATCCAGTCTATCATTGATGGACATTTGGGATGGTTCCAAGTCTTTGCTGTTGTGAATAGTGCCGCAGTAAACATACATATGCATGTGTCTTTATAATAGCATGGTTTATAATCCTTTGGGTATATGCCCAGTAATGGGATGGCTGGGTCAAATGGTATTTCTAATTCTAGAGCCTTGAGGAATCGCCACACTGTCTTCCACAGTGGTTGAACTAGTTTACAGTCCCACCAACAGTGTAAAAGTGTTCATATTTCTCCACATCCTCTCCAGCACCTGTTGTTTCCTGACTTTTTAATGATCACCATTCTAACTGGTGTGAGATGGTATCTCATTGTGGTTTTGATTTGCATTTCTCTGATGACCAGTGATGATGAGCATTTTTTCATGTGTCTGTTGGCTGCATAAATGTCTTAGTCATGAAGTCCTTGCCTATGCCAATGGCCTGAATGGTATTGCCTAGGTTTTCTTCTAGGGGTTTTACGGTTTTAGGTCTAACATTTAAGTCATTAATCCATCTTGAATTAATTTTTGTATAAGGTGTAAGGAAGGGATCCAGTTTCAGCTTTCTACATATGGCTAGCCAGTTTTCTCAGCACCATTTATTAATTAGGGAAACCTTTCCCCATTTCTTGTTTTTGTCAGGTTTGTCAAAGACCCGATGGTTGTGGATGTGTGGTATTATTTCTGAGGGCTCTATTCTGTTGTTCCATTGCTCTATACCTCTGTTTTGGTACCAGTACCATGCTGTTTTGGTTACTGTAGCCTTGTAGTATAGATAGTATAGTCAGGTAGCATGGTACCTCCAGCTTTGTTCTTTTTGCTTAGAATTGTCTTGGCACTGTGGGCTCTTTTTTGGTTCCATATGAACTTTAAAGTAGTTTTTTCCAATTCTGTGAAGAAAGTCATTGGCAGCTTGATGGGGATGGCATTGAATCTATAAATTACCTTGGGCAGTATGGCCATTTTCACAATATTGATTCTTCCTGTCCATGAGCATGGAATGTTCTTCCATTTGTTTGTCTATTTGATTGCGTCTATTTGATTCTTCTCTCTTTTCTTCTTTATTAGTCTTGCTAGCGGTCTATCGATTTTGTTGATCTTTTCAAAAAATCAGCTCCTGGATTCATTGATTTTTTGAAGGGTTTTTTGTGTCTCTATCTCCTTCAGTTCTGCTCTGATCTTAGTTATTTCTTGCCTTCTGCTAGCTTTTGAATGTGTTTGCTCTTGCTTCTCTAGTTCTTTTAATTGTGATGTTAGGGTGTCAATTTTAGATCTTTCCTGCTTTCTCTTGTGGGCATTTAGTGCTATAAATTTCTCTCTACACATTGCTTTAAATGCGTCCCAGAGATTCTGGTATGTTGTGTCTTTGTTCTCATTGGTTTCAAAGAACATCTTTATTTCTGCCTTCATTTTGTTATGTACCCAGTAGTCATTCAGGAGCAGGTTGTTCAGTTTCCATGTAGTTGAGCGGTTTTGAGTGAGTTTCTTAATCCTGAGTTCTAGTTTGATTGCACTGTAGTCTGAGAGACAGTTTGTTGTAATTTCTGTTCTTGTACATTTGCTGAGGAGTGCTTTACTTCCAATTATGTGGTCAGTTTTAGAATAAGTGTGATGTGGTGCTGAGAAGAACGTATATTTTGTTGATTTGGGGTGGATAGTTCTGTAGATGTCTATTAGGTCCACTTGGTGCAGAGCTGAGTTCAATTCCTGGATATCCTTGTTGACTTTCTGTCTCGTTGATCTGTCTAATGTTGACAATGGGGTGTTAAAGTCTCCCATTATTTTGTGGGACTCTAAGTCTCTTTGTAGATCTCTAAGGACTTACTTTATGAATCTCATACTTACTTTATGAATCTGGTATTGGGGGCATATATATTTAGGATAGTTAGCTCTTCTTGCTGAATTGATCCCTTTACCATTATGTGATGGCCTTCTTTGTCTCTTTTGATCTTTGTTGGTTTAAAGTCTGTTTTATCAGAGACTAGGATTGCAACCCCTGCTTTTTTTTTTACTGTCGATCTTTTTAAATTTTGCCAGTCTGTTGGGTGTGTAGTGGTATATTATTGTAGTTTTAATTTGCATTTTCCTGTTTACCATGATGTTTACCATCTTTTTCGTGTCCTTATTTGCCATTCATATATCTTCTTTAGCTAAGTGCCTGTTCAAGTACTTATTCACTTTTTAAATTGGGTTATCTTCTTACCTACTTGTAGAAGTTCTTTATTCTGCACACACATTCTTTATCAGGTATAAATATTCCTCCAGTCTGTGTCTTGCCTTTTAGTGTCTTTGGAAGAGCAAAAGTTTTCAAGTCCAGTTTAGTGATTCTTTTTCTCTTTACAATTTGAGCTTTGTGTATCTTGTTTAGAAATCTTTAACTCAAATAACTAAGATTTTCTTCTATATTTTCTTATAAAATGTTTAAAGTCTAAGATCCAATTCAAGTTAATATTTGTATAGGGTATGATGTGAGGATCAATGTTTATTTTGTTTGCATCTGAATGTCCAGTTGTTCCAGCACCATTTGTGGAAAAGACTATCTCCAGTAAATTGCCTTGATACCTTTGCCAAAAGTCAATATACTATATTTGTGAGCATCTGTTTCTAAAATTTCCATTTTGTACTCTTGGTCTATATGTCTGTCTTTATATTGCTGTCTTAATTACCATGGCTTTATAATAAGTATTGAAATCATATAATGTTAGTCCTCCAACTTTCTTTTTCCCAGGTTGTTGTGCTATTATAGGTCCTTTGATTTTCACATAAATTTTAGAATTAGCTTGTCAATGTCTACACAAAGTCTGCTAAGATTTTGATCTGATTTTTTAAGTTTGTAGATCAATTTGAGGAGAATTCTCATCTTAACAATATTAAGTCTATCCACATACTACATTTTTTGTCCTGCAACAAAATTTTAATTAGAATGTAAGTTGTTCAGTTATACTGTACTTCTTATGTATAATTTTCATAAAATATTTTGTAAAAACCTAGGATAAATTATATGATTTAAAAATTTTTTTAAATTGTTTTACTTCAGTATGTTTTTGGGGAACAGGTGGTGTTTGGTTACTTGAATAAGTTCTTTAGTGATGATTTCTGAGATTTTGGTGCTCTCATCATGTGAGTGCTATACACTGTACCCAATGTGTAGTTTTTTATCCCTCAACACCTCCACCCTTTCCCTTGAGTCCCCAAAATCCAATGTATCATTTTTATGCCTTTGCATCCTCATAGCTTAGCTCCCACCTATGACTAAGAACATATGATGTTTGGTTTTCCATTCCTGAATTACTTCACTTAGAATAATAGTCTCAAATTCCATCCAGGTTGCTGTGTATGCCATTATTCCATTCCTTTTTATGGCTGAGAAGTATTCTATACACACACACACACACACAGACACACAACACACACATATATACACACACATATATATCATATTTTCTTTATCCACTCGTTGATTGATGGGCATTTGAGCTAGTTCCATGTTTTTACCATTAAAAACTGTGCTGCTATAAACGTGTGTGCAAGTATCTTTTTCGTATAATGACTTCTTTTCCTTTAGGTAGATCCCTACTAGTGGGACTGCTGGATCAAATGGTAGATCTTAGTTCTTTAAGGAATCTCCACACTGTTTTCCATAGTGGTTGTAATAGTTTACATTCTCACCAATATCATAAAAGCATTCCCTTTCCACCACATGCATGCCAACATCTTTTTTTTTTTTTTATTTTTTGATTATGGTTATTCTTGCAGAAGTGAGGTGGTATCACATTGTGGTTTTAATTTGCATTTCCCTGATAATTAGTGATGTTGAGCATTTTTCCATATGCTTGTCAACCATTTGTATATCTTCCTTTGGGAATTGTCTGTTCAAGTCCTTAGCCCACTTTTAATGGGATTGTTTCTTTTTTTCTTGCTGAGTTCTTTGTAGATTTTGGATATTAGTCCTTTGTTGGATGTATAGATTGTGAAGATTTTCTCCCATTCTGTAGTTTGTCTTGTTAACGCTGCTGATTATTTCTTTTGCTGTACAGAAGCTTTTTAGTTTAATTAAGCCCTATCTATTTAACTTGGTTTTTGTTGCATTTGCTTCTGGGTTCTTGGTCATGAATTATTTGCGTAAGCCAATGTCTAGTAGTGCTTTTCCATTGTTATACTCTAGAATCTTTAAGGTTTCAAGTCTTAGATTTAAGTCTTTGATCCATCTTGAGTTGGTTTATAGGGTGAGAGATGAGGATCTAATTTCATTCTTCTACATGTGGCTTGCCAGTTATCCCAGCACCATTTGTTGAATAGGGTGTCCTTTCCCCACTTTATGTTTTGGTTTGCTTTGTCAAAAATCAGTTGGCTGTAAGTATTTGGCTTTGTTTTGGGGTTTCCTATTCTGTTCCATTGGTCTATGTGCCTATCTTTATGGCAGTACTGTGCTATTTAGGTAACTATGGCCAAAAAAAAGAGTTTGAAGTCAGGTAATGTGATGCCTCCAGATTTGTTCTTTTTGCTTAGTCTTGTTTTGGCTACAGGGGCTCTTTTTGGCCCCATATGAATTTTAAGATTGTTTTTTCTAGTTCTGCGATGAATGATGGTAGTATTTTGATGGGAATTGCGCTGAACTTGTGGATTGCTTTTGGCAGTATGGACATTTTCACAATATTGATTCTACCCATCCACGAGCATGAGATGTGTTTCCATTTGTTTGTGTCATCTATGATTTCTTTCAGCAGTATTTTGGTTTTCTCCATATAGAAGTCCTTCACATCTTGGTTAGCTATATTCCTAAGTATTCTATTTTTATTGCAGCTATTGTGAAAGGGGTTGAGTTTGTGAACTCAGAAAATCTGAGATAGGTCTCAGTTAATTTAGAAAGTTTATTTTGCCAAGGTTGAGGATGTGTCTGTGACAGAGCCTCAAGAAGTCCTGATGACATGTGCCCAAGGTGGTCAGGGCACAGCTTGGTTTTATACATTTAGGGAGACATGAGACATCAATCAATATATGTAAGAAGTACGTTGGTTTGGTCTGGAAGGTGGAACAACTTGAAGCAAAGGCAAGCAGGGAGGGAGCTTCCAGGTCACAGATAGGTGATTCACAAACGGTTACATTCTTTCGAGTTTCTGATCAGCCTTTCCAAAGGAGGCAAATCAGATATGCATCTCTCTCAGTGGGCAGAGGAGTGACTTTGAGTAGAATGGGAGGCAGTTTTGCTCTAAGCAGTTTCCAGCTTGAGTTTTCCTTAGTGATTTTGGAGGCCCAAGATATTTTCCTTTCACAAGTTCTTGATTTGATTCTCAGCTTGGTCACTGTTGATGTATAGCAGAGCTACTGATTTGTGTGCATTAATTTTGTACCCCAAAACTTTGTTGAATTCATTTACCAGTTCTAGGAGCTTTTTGGATGAGTCTTTAGGGTTGTCTAGGTATACAATCATATCAGCAAACAGTAACAGTTTGACTTCCTCTTTACCGATTTGGGTGCCCTTTCTTTCTTTCTCTTGTCTGATTGCTCTGGCTAGGACTTCCAGTACCACATTGAATAGAAGTGGTGAAAGTGGGTATCCTTGTCTTGTTCCAATTCTCAGGGGAAGTGCTTTCAACTTTTCCCCATTCAGTGTAATGTTGGCTGTGAGTTTGTCATAGATGGATTTTATTACCTTAAAATATGTCCCTTTATGCCGATTTTGCTGAGGGTTTAATCATACAGGGATGCTGGATTTTGTCACATGCTTTTTCTGCATTATTGAGATGATCAAGTGATTTTTGTTTTTAATTTTGTTTATGTGGTGTATCACATTTATTGACTTAGGTATGTTAAGCCATCACTGTATCCCTGGTATGAAACCCCTCTGTCCATGGTGGATTATCTTTTCAATATGTTACTGGATTCAGTTCACTAGTATTTTGTTGAGGATTTTTGCATCTGTGTTCATCAGGGATATTGGTCTGTAGTTTTTTTGTTATGTCCTTTCCTGGTTTTGGTATTAGGGTGATACTGGCTTCATAGAATGATTTAGGGAGGATTCCCTCTTTATCTTTTGGAATAGTGTCAGTAGGATTGGTACCAATTCTTCTTTAAATGTGTGATAGAATTCAGCTGTGAATCCATCTGGTCCTGGACTTCTTTTGTTGACAATTTTTTTATTACCATTTCAATCTCACTACGTGTTATTGGTCTGATCAGAGATTCTGTATCATCCTGGCTTAATCTCGGACAGTTGTGTATTTCCAGAAATTTATCCATCTCTTCTAGGTTTTCTAGTTTACATGTGTAAAGATGTTAAAAGTAGCCTTGAATAATCTTTTGTGTTTCTGTGTTATCAGTTGTAACATCTCCTGTATCATTTCTAATTGAGTTTATTTGAATCCTCTATCTTCTTAATCTCGCTAATGGTCTTTCAATTTTTATCTTTTCAAAGAACCACCTTTGTTTTTCATTTGTCTTTTGTACTTTTTTTGTTTCAATTTCATTTAGTTCTGCTCTGATCCTGGTTTTTTGCTTTCTTCTGCTGAGTTCATGTTTGGATTTTTCTTGTTTCTCCAATTCCACGAGGTATAACCTTAGATTATTTATTTATGCTCTTCTAGACTTTTTGATGTAGGCATTTAATAATATGAACTTTCCTCTTAGCACCAACTTTTGCAGTATTCCAGAGGTTTTGATAGGTTGTATCGTTCAGTTCAAAGAATTTTTAAATTCCCATCTTGATTTCATTGTTGACCCAGTGATCATTCAGGAGCAGGTTATTTAATTTCCATCTATTTGCATGCCTTTGAGTGTTCCTCTTGGAGTTGATATCCAATTTTATTCTATTGTGGTGTGAGAGAGTACTTGATATAACTTCAATTTCCTTAAATTTACTGAGGCTTGTTTTGTGACCTATCATGTGGTCTTAGAGAATATTCCATGTGTTGATGAATAGAATACATATTCTGCATTTGTGGGGTAGAATGTTCTATAAATATCTGTTAATTCCATTTGTTGTAGGGTACAGTTTAAGTCCATTGTTTCTTTGTTGACTTTGTCTAGTGCTGTCAGTCGAGTATCAAAGTCCCCTACTATTACTGTGTTGCCATCGATATCTAATTTCTTAGGTCTAGTAGTAATTGTTTTATAAATTTGGGAGCTCTAGTGTTAGGTGCATGTATATTTAGAATTGCTATGTTTTCCTGTTGTACTAGTCCTTTTGTCATTATATAATGTCCCCCTTTGTCTTTTAACTACAGCTGCTTTAAAGTTTGTTTTGTCTGATGTAAGAATAGCTACTCCTGCTAGCTTTTGGTGTTCATTCGCATGGAATATCTTTTTCCACCTCTTTACCTTAAGTTTATGTGAGTCCTTATGTGTTAGGTGAGTCTCCTGAAGGCAGCAGAAACTTGGTTGGTGAATTCTTATCCATTCTGCAGTTCTGTATCTTTTAAGTGGAGCATTGAGGCCATTTACATTCAATGTTACTATTGAGATGTGAGGTACTATTCTATTCATCATGCTATTTGTTGCCTGAATACCTTGTTTTTTTCATTGTTATTGTTACATAGGTCCTGTGAGATTTATGCTTTAAAGGAGGTTCTATTTTGGTGTATCTCAAGGATTTGTTTCAAGATTTAGTGCCCCTTTAGCAGTTCTTGTGCTGGCTTGGTAGTGGCGAAGTCTCTCAGCATTTGTTTGTTTGGAAAAGACTGTATCTTTCCTTCATTTATGAAGCTTAGTTTTGCTGGCTACAAAATTCTTGGCTAACAATTGTTTTGTTTAAGGAGGCTAGAAATAGGACCCCAGTCTCTTCTAGCTTATAGATTTCTGCTGGGAAATCTGCTGTTAATCTGATAGATTCTCCTTTATAGGTTACCTGATGCTTTTGCCTCACAGCTCTTAAGAGTATTTCCTTGGTCTTGGCTTTAAATAACCTGATGATTGTGTGCCTAGGCAGTGATCTTTTTGTGATCAATTTCCCAGGTGTTCTTTGAGCTGCTTGTATTTCTCTAGCAAGACCAGGGAAGTTTTCCTTGATTATTCCCTCAAATACATTTTCCAAACTTTTAGATTTCTCTTCTTCCTCAGGAACACCAGCTATTCTTAGGTTTGGATGTTTAACCTAGTCCCAAACTTCTTGGAGGCTTTGTTCATGTTTTAAAATTATTTTTTCTTGGTGTTTGATGGATCAGGTTAATTCAAAAGCCTTGTCTTTGAGCTCTGAAGTTCTTTCTTCTGCTTGTTCAATTCTATTGCTGAGCCTTTCTAGTGCATTTTGCATTTCTCTAAGTGTGTCCTTGATTTCCAGAAGTTGTGATCATTTTTTATTTATGCTTTCTATTTCACTGAAGAATTTTTCTTTCATATCCTGAATCATGTTTTTGATTTCTTTAAGCTGGACTTCATCTTTTTCTGGTGCCTCCTTGATTAGCTTAATGGTCAACCTTCTGAATTATTTTTCTGGCAATTCAGAGATTTCATCTTGGTTTGAATTCATTGCTGGTGAGCTGGTGTGATCTTTTAGGGGTGTTAAAGAACCTTGTTTTGTCATATTACCAGAATGATTTCTCTGGTTCCTTCTTATTTGAGTAGAGTATATAAGAGAAAAGATCTGGGATTCAAATGGCTGCTGTTCAGATTCTTTTGTCCAACAGGATGCTCCCTTGATGTGGTGTTCTCTTCTTTCCCCTAGGATTGGGGCTTCCTGAGAACTGAACTGTGGTGATTGTTTTTGCTCTTCTGGGTTTAGCCAGTAAGTGGAGCTACTGGGCTCTGGGCTGGTACTTGGGGGTGTCTGCAAAGAGTCCTGTGATATGATCCATCTTCAGGTCTTGCAGCTATAGATACCAGCACCTGTTCTGGTGGAGGTAGCAGGGAAGTGAAGTGGACTCTTTGAGGGTCCTTGGTTGTGTTTTTGTTTAGTGCACTGGTTTTGTGTTGGTTGACCTCAAGCCAGGAGACGGTGCTTTCAAGAGTACGTCAGCTGTGGCCCTATAGGGAGGATGCAAACTTGCCCTAGGCATATCTGGTTAAGTATTCAGGTTTCTCAGCCAGTGGGCAGGGCCATAGAGCTCCCAAGAGATTATGACCTTTGTCTTTCGCTACCAGGGCAGGTAGAGAAAGATCACCAACCAGGTAGGGGCAGGGATAGGTGTGTCTGAGCTTAGCCCCTCCTTGGGGAGGGCTTGCTGCGGCTGCTATGGGGATGGGGGGTGGTTCCCAGTCCAGTGGAGTTATACTCCCAGGGGGATTATGGCTGCCTCTGCTGAGTCATACAGGTTGCCAGGGAAGTGGGGGAAAGCCGGCAGTCACAGGCCTCACCCTGCTCCCACGCAGCCTGCGGTTCTAAAGGCCAGTCTCACTCCCACCGTGGCACCGAGCACCGAGTCTGTTTCTAGGCAGCTGGTGACCAGGGCTGAGAACTTGCCCTAGACCACGAGCCTCCCCCTTGAGAAAGCAAGAAGACTCAGTTTTTCGGCATCTCAGGCAGCCTTCAGGGGTGATACAGTTTCTTCAAAGGGTCTGTGGATTCTCTCAGCTTTCCTTGTTTGCTCCAAGAACTACCACAGGAACGTAAGTTCACGACGTGAGTGTCCACGTGCTGCTTTGTCTGTCCAAGCAGGAGCTACAAGCTAGTCCTGCCTCCTATCCAACATCTTAATCAACTATATTTAAACATTTATCCTTCTTTAATTTCTAGCAATGATGTTTGTAGTTTTCAGTGCATAGGTGCTTTTCATCTTTTGTTAAATTTATTCCTAAGTATTTAATATTTTTATACTATTGAATAAATGGCATTTTAAATTCAATTTTTTATGATCACTGGTATATAGAAATATAGTTGGTTTTTATATATTCTGTGACCTTGCTAAACTAATTGGTTCTAATAGCTTTTTTGGGATTTTCTGTATAGACATTTCGTATGTTGGGGGAAAAAATCAGTTTACTACTTGTGAAATTGTTTGCCATTTTTCCTTTTCCTTGCACTGGTTAGGACTTCCATTATAGAGTTGAATAGGAGAAGCCAGAGTGACGTCCTTGCATTGTTGTTGATCTTATAGGGAAGCATTTTATCTTTTACAAATAAAGTATAATGTTAGCTGTAGCCTTTTTGTAGATGCTCTTGGTAGGCTGAGAAAGTTCCAATTTATTCCTAGATTTCTGATAGTTTTTATCATGAATCTTATCAAATGCTTATTCTGCGTCTGTTGAGATGACTATGCTGTTGCTTGTTTTGACTGTTTATGGGATGGTGAATTACATTGATTTTCAAATATTAAACCAACCTTAAATTCCTGGGATAATGCCCTCCTGGTCGTGATATACTATCCATTTTATATAATGTTAGACTCTATTTGTTAAAGTATTGTTAAGGATTTTTATGGCCATGTTCACGAGGGATATTTATCTGTAGTTTTCTTTTTTAATAATGTTTTTGTCTGATTTTGGTATCCAGATAATGCTGCTCTCATAAAATAAGTTGGGAAGTGTTTCCTCCTCTTCCATTAATATTTTCTGGAAGAATTTGTGTGGAATTCATATCATTTCTTCCTTAAATGTTTGGTAGAATTCAATAGTGGGGACCTCTGGACCTAGAGTTTTCTTTGAAGGAAGATATTTTAAGCTAATGTCTTTAACAGATTCAAAGTTATTGATTATCAGTTTCTTCTCAAGTAAACTTTGGTAGTTTTCTCTTTCAAGGAATTTATCCATTTCATCTAAACTGTAAAATTTATTAACATAAATTTTCATATTCCCTTATTTCACTATCTGTAGATATTAGTAATTTGTGCCATCTTTTTCCCGCCTGATCTTAGTGTGCCTAGAGGTTTATCAATTTTATTGAACTTCTCAAATAACCAGATTTTTTGTTCCATTGATTTTCCTGTGTTTCTGTGTTCTATTTCATTATGTTCTTTCTTTTCCCTTCCATTCGATTACTTTGGCCTTAATTTTCTTTTTCTAGTTTTTCAAATTGAAACCTTAGATCATTCATTTTATAGTTTTTCCCAATATGTGTTTAGTGATACAATTTTCTGTCTAAACCCTGCTCTTGCTGCATCCCATAATTTGATATGTTGCATTTTCATTTTCATTCATTTCAAAATATTTTATAATTTCCCTTGTGAATTTTCTTCTTGACCTATTGGTTATGTAGAATTATGTTGTTTAATTTCCACATACTTGGGGGTTTTCCAGATGTCTATTATTTATTTCTAATTTAACTTGTTGTGATCAAGTAACATAAATTTTAATTCTTTAAAATTTTTCACACTTTTATAGCCTACAATGTGCTCTATTTTTGTAAATGCTTTATCTGTACTTTAGAACAATGTATATAGTCTGATGATAGGTAAAGTATTTCGTAATATCAGGTCGAGGTGATGAATAGTGTTGTTTGAATCTTCTATATCCTTACTAATTTTCTAATTGTTCAATCAATTATTGAGAGATAATTGTTGAACTCTCTAATTATGGTAGTTGATTTGTCTTTTTCTTTTTTCAATTTTAACAGGTTTTGTTTCAGGAACTTTGAAACTCTGTTAATTAGAGTTATTATGCTCTCTGGATGAATCAATCCACTTACATTATTAATTTACTCTTTATCTTTCATAATATTCTTTGCTTTGAAATCTATTTAGTTGATATGAATAAAGACACTCCAAATTTCTTTTGATTTGCATTTGCAGGGCATATTATTGCCATCCTTTCACTTTTTTTTTTTTTTTTTTTCTGAGGTGGAGTCTCGCTCTGTCACCCGAACTGGAGTGCAGTGGCCAGATCTCAGCTCACTGCAAGCTCTGCCTCCCGGGTTTACGCCATTCTCCTGCCTCAGCCTCCAGAGTAGCTGGGACTACAGGCACCCACCACCTCGCCCAGCTAGTTTTTGTATTTTTAGTAGAGACGGGGTTTCACGGGGTTTCACCGTGTTAACCAGGATGGTCTCGATCTTCTGACCTCGTGATCCGCCCGTCTCGGCCTCCCAAAGTGCTGGGATTATAGGCTTGAGCCACCGCGCCCGGCCCATCCTTTCACTTTTAACCTATCTGTTTCTTTATACTTAAAATAGGTTTCTTGGCTGGGTGCTGTGGCTCATGCCTGTAATCCCAGCATTTTGAGAGGCCAAGGCAGGAGGGTCACTTGACCTTAGGAGTTTGAGATCTGCCTGTGCAACATAGTGAGACCCTGTCTGTACAAAAACTTTTTAAAAAACTAGCTGGATGTGCTGGTGTGCACCTGTGATCCTAGCTGCTTGAGAGGCTGAAGCAGGAAGATCACTTGAACCCAGGAGGTTGAGCCTGCAATGAGAGGCGATTGCAGCAGTGCATTCCAGTCTGGGCAGCAGAGTGAGACCCCATTTCAAAAACATAAAAATGTAGATAGATAAAATTTTGTAAACACGTGGTATGGTTTTACGTTTTTATCAATCTTGACAATCTCTTCTTTTAATTGGAATGTTTGGACAACTTAAGGTGACAATTGATATGGGTTAATATACATTATTTTGCTGTTTGTTTTCTGTTTGTCCATTTGGTCTTATGCCCTTTTTTCTCTTTTCCTACCTTTAAAGTGAGGTTTTTAAAATTCCATCTTTATCTCCTTTATTGGCTTGGTAGTTTTGTTCTTTTTTTAGTGGTTTAGAGTTTATAGTATATATCTTTAAATTGTCTCCTTCAAATGATACCACTTTATGTATAACATTAAAACTTTTCATTTTTCCCATGCCAGCCTTTTAGCTATTGTTATTATATATTTCACTTTATAAATACGTTGTAAACCCCACAATCCAATTCTTGGATTGGATATCAAAAATATCCAGTTCTTGTTATTTTTGCTTTATAGTCAGTTATCTTTTAAAGATATTAAAAATGAGAAAAGTTTATGTTTACTCACACATTTTCCATTCCAGTGTTCTTCATTCCAATGTATAAATTGGGGTTCAGCAGAGAGCCAAAAAGTAAATCTTTTTAGCTTTGTAGGCCATATGATCTGTGGCAATTATTCAACTCTGCTGTTACAGCATGAAAACAGAAAATAGGTAAATGAATGAGAGTAGCTGTGTTACAATAAAACTTTATTTATAAAATCAAATGGATTTGGTCCACAGGGCCAAAAAAATTTAATTTTTTTTTCTGTCACCGTTCCACGGTTTTCTTGTAACTGCAGTTACACGTGTGGTAGACTGATGTTGTTCTGTTGCTCACTGATACATTTCTTACTCTCAGACTTTGCTGAGTCTCATTTGAGTTTGTTTCTACTACTATGTCTCCAAGTGTATCAGTCATCTTGTTCAGTTTCTAATTCAGTGTTTTTTGTTTTTGTTTTTGTGTTTTAAGACAGAGTCTCGCTCGGTCACCCGGGCTGGAGTGCAGTGGTGCACTTTGGGTTCACTGCAACCTCTGCCTCCCAAGTTCAAGCGATTCTTCCACCTCAGCCTTCCGAGTAGCTGAGATTACAGGCTTGTGCCACTACATCCAGCTAAGTTTTTAAGTTCTAAAATAATGGATTATGCCTCCTTTTTCTCTGAAATCTATGTTTTTAAGATCTAGAGACAGGGTTTCACTGTGTTGGCTAGACTGGTCTCGAACTCCTGACCTCAGGTGATCTGCCCGCCTCTGCCTCCCAAAAGTGCTGGGATTACAGGCGTGAGCCATGGCACCTGGCCAGTGTATTTTTCTTCTCTAGAGGTTTGACTTGGGTCTTTTTTATCTCTTCCATTTTTTTCCACATTATAGTCATGTTTTCCTTTTTATCTTCTTGAATAGAGTGTTCTTTAAACAACTGTTACAATGTCCATGTCTTATGATTCTATCATATATATAACTTTTGAATTCTGTGTCATTTCTGAATCTGTTTATATTGATTTTTCTCCTGATTATAGGTCTTATACATTCTCTGTATCTGGTAATTTTTTATTGAATGTCAGACACTGTGAATTTTACATTGTTGGCTTAATTTCTTTCTAAATTATTATTATACTTAAGTTCTGGGATACATGCGCAGAATATGCAGGTTTGTTACACAGGGTATACACGTGCCATAGTGGTTTACTGCACCCATCAACCTGTCATTTACATTAGGTATTTGTCTTAATGCTATCCCTCCCCTTGCCCCCCACCCCCCGACAGGCCCCAATGTGTGATGTTCCCCTCCCTGTGCCCTTGTTCTTATTGTTCAACTCCCACTTACGAGTGAGAACATGCGGTGTTTGGCTTTCTCTTCCTGTGTTAGCTGAGAATGATTGTTTCTAGCTTCATGCATGTCCCTGCAAAGGACATGAACTCATTCTTTTTTATGACTGCATAGTATTCCATGGTGTATATATATGTTGGCTTAATTCCTTCCCTTTCTCCTTTTCTTCCTGTCTTTTTTTGGGGTGAGGAGATGCAGTTTAATTTCCCAATTTTTTTTTTTCTTTCAGTGTTCCTTTTAGGTTTATTAGGCTGGTCTGGAAAAGCCTGTGGTCTAGGTCTGGTTTGGTTTGGCTTTGCTATTTAGGCAGTACCTAATATCTTCTGAGATTATTGATGGACTTGATGTTGCATGTGTTAGGATGTCTTTCCACTATGGCTGATGAGAACACAAACTGTTTTGTCCCAATGTAAGATCTAATGATTATTCTGCCTGCTCCTTTCTGGTAGTTTTTCCCTGGCCTTCGTAGTTTGCTCACACACACAGGAGTCAGATGACTACTCAGTCCAAGACTCAAGGAGACCTCTCAGCAGATCCTCAGTTTCTTCTCTGTCTCTCTGCAGCTGCCTCCTCTCTGGTACTTTATATCCACAAATTCTAGACGCCTAGCCTTTCTGAATTCTGAACTTTCTTTTCTCAACTCAGTAAGACTACCTGGTTCAGTCTGGATTCCTCCTCCTCATACTACAGCCTGAAAATTGTTTTCAGGCAGTGAGCTAAAGCACTTACAGATTGCCTTCTCTCAGGGGTCACTGTCCTGGGATGCTTGTTCAATGTCTGAAAGCTGTTGTTTCATACATTTTGTCCAGTTTTCCAGTTGTGTAAGGCAAAAGAGTAAATATTCTTGTCGAAAAACACCATGACTGAAAGCAGAAATTTTGCTACTCTTAAATTCTTTGGTCATGTGTTCCTGCTTTTCGTACCTTTTAATATCTGAGCTCACCTAAGACTTCCTGTAAAATCACATTATTTAATTAAATTATTCTTTTTCCTCTCTAGTAGACACTATAGTTTTATGATCAGAATTTCACTTTTTAGAATATGCTGTCAAATCCTCCTTGAACATCTCTTCACAAAAGTGTAGAACATATACCACGCGTTACTCTGCTAGATGCTAAAAATGCAAAGATGAATTAAATAATGGATTATGCCTCCTTTTTCTCTGAATTTTTTGAAATCTACGTTTTTAAGATCTAGAACAATGCTATTCAAAACGTAGTCTACATACTGGTGCCAGTTTGAAGGGTTTGCCGCAGTGGACTACACTGTAAGGCGTTTATTCCAGAGTATTCAAGCAGCTACATTGCTGAACACGTGCTTAGCTCACCTGAATTTTTTTTTTAAGCAGGACTTTCTTGAAAGAAGCAATGTGTTGGTTTAGATGCCAGAAGAAGCACCTTCTTTCATTGTAGGCAGGTAATAAGCGGTTTATAGACCAGCTACGAGTACACATCTCAGAGTGCTTAGCATCCCCTTCCTCGGCTGTTAGGAAATCTCAAGCATTGCAGTTCTAGCCATTTTATTTAAAGGGTTATTTCTTCTTAATTAAAATGAATTACTTAGGCATTCATTTTATGGCTGATAACTGGTTTGGGGGACTTCTTAGCAACCAGAGTCTAGGATGGTTTTATTTTTATCCTGGCACAGACTTGGAATTGGAACAACTTTGGCAACAGAGAGAATGCCTGTGGGACACCATTCAGCTTAGTGCTGGAAAGAAATAGAAGCACTTATGGGCTCTTCACTGGGATTTCTATTATATCCAATTTATTTTTATGACATTCCTAGAAATAAAGCATCCCTTCCTTGTTCATAAGTATATTTTCCCTCTCTCACCTTCATCCCAACAAGATTTATTTTATCTCAATTCATGATTCCCCATTTCCTTTCCATTTGTTGACTGGTTTCTAAGTCTCATCTTCTCTGATTAACCATTGGTAATTGTCACTACCTAACAGAAAATGATTGTAATACCAATTAATATAGAACTAGAATGGGGGAGAGAAGGCAGTAAGTATGAGAACCCTGTGAAAAGATGTTTGTGTACTCTTTCTTTTCCAGTGGAAAGCTCACCAGAGATCCTAAAGAATGAAGATTTTTCTAGCAGCCGTGCTGTTACAGTGTACAAAGACAAGAGCCAAGAATCCATGGACCAGCTGTCTTTGATTTTGTCTTATGAGTGCCAGATTTCTCAGAAGCTCTACATTCCTCGAAGTACAGCCACTGCTGCCTTAGGTGCTGCTGCACGGTTAGCTACATCCAGGAGCCTCCTACACTGGTACCCCAGTGTGAAAAGGATGGAAGCATGAGGGAGGGAGGGAGGGAGAAAAACAGAATCCAGCCACTTAGGCCTTGATGAACTCCCAGGCCAAAATGAGGAGGTATTGAAGCAAAATCGTATCTTGATTGTTGATACTTTTGTCTTTCTGTGGCTATATGTTAGCTTTATTATGCTAACAGTCTACTTTGATGTGTAAGTATTGATATTTACTGTTAATCTTGATTTTTCTTGATTTTATTTTATTGTGTGTTGTTTTGTTCACCTTTGTTTTTAATGTAGTTTAAAGGATTGTTTTTTGTGTGTGTTTCTGTTTTTCTTGTACATTATCATGACTGATAAATGAAAATTGAAAAACTAATGTTTGTGATCCATATTTGGCAAGACAAAATAGTCTCACATTCCTATCTCCAGAAAAAAAGGATATCTGACTCTTAGGGCTGCTTTCTAACTTGAAGTCTTCTATATCATAGAGCATCATCATGTCTTTGAAATATTGGGATCAATAAGAAAATCTACACCCTGAAGCATTGGTCATATGAATACTTTTACATTTCAAAAAAATTAAGCTGTTTGCAGTAAAGGCAGTTTCTGAAATGTAGCCGAGCCATTTCCCAAGAGCCTTAATGTAGCAATCGTTCCACAGTGGCAATTTTTTTTTTTTTTTTTGAGACGGAGTCTTGCTCTGTCGCCCAGGCTGGAGTGCAGTGGCCGGATCTCAGCTCATTGCAAGCTCTGCCTCTCGGGTTCACACCATTCTCCTGCCTCAGCCTCCCGAGTAGCTGGGACTACAGGTGCCCGCCACCTCACCCGGCTAGTTTTTTGTATTTTTTAGTGGAGACGGGGTTTCACCATGTTAGCCAGAATGGTCTCGATCTCCTGACCTCGTGATATGCCCGTCTCGGCCTCCCAAAGTGCTGGGATTACAGGCTTGAGCCACCGTGCCCGGCCACGGTGGCATTCTTTAAGCATTTATATAACATGATGTTCTCTGAGGTCAAATTCTGTGAAATGTGATATGGTAGTCTGTTGAGCTCATAATATATAAATCATCAAAAAAGACTGAAGGTAAAATTTTAAAATGTGAGTAATGCTAGTTAATTTTTTTTTTACCAGACTTATACCTAGATTTTAAAAATATTTGACGCACAGAATTAACCCCCAAAACAGAATCATTTCTTAGAAGTAAAATCTGAGAAAGAGATGTAAATCGTGAGCTTGCTTCATGTAACAAGGTTCTCACCCATATAGCTGCTCTTCTAAGGCCTCCTTTTTTGGCATTAAATGACAGAGCTGGTCTCCTGGTTCCTCTCTCTTTTTCTACAATAAGGAATTTCTCCTCTTTCCTTCTCAACTACTTAATTAGCAAAGTATCCACTAAGGAAGGGGGTCGGAGGGGGGTAAATACAGAAATACATTCAGAGTATTATCATGAGACAAACCAAAAGTCTTTACTGATCATTTTCTGTTTAAAAGCCTTAGGGAAAACATGTTTAAATGTAGTACAATTTAAAAGCTCAGATTCACCTCTGATTCCAATATATCTGTAAGAATAATGTAAGGATACACTAATTGACAAAAAAGACAAAAGTAATCTGGAAACATCACTGATAGTTAATCCAACTGATGAAACAGTTTTGGGCTTTTGTGATTTTTGTATCACACATCTTCATTGGAGAAGGCAGGTGGAGAGTTATATGGAGGGTCAGTGAGCAGTTAAATATCATGTGATGGTTAAATATTATATATATGTGATGCTCCATTGGTATGAACTGGTGGAGCTGTTTTTCATATAATTTTAGATAATTAGACAAAATGTGTTTCAAAAGAAGAAAATTGATTGTGAAGTGCTGGCACTTTTGATTCTTCCTTTAAAGAAGCTGCCAAATCATATTATATTTTACTTTTCCAGGTGAACACTTCACTTAAACTGAGTTTGGGGCAAGATGAATCTGGTAGAAGCAATATGTCATAAGGGTTGATGGAAATACACATTTAGTAAGCTAAACTGTAACCCTCCCTATAATAGCACCCAGATACCAGAAGGAAGTCTGCCAAAACTGGGTAGCCTTTTTGCAAATTTGATAGTTGGTTTCATAATCTGACAGGGACTAATTTTACACCTTGCAAACTGGATGGGGATTATGAAATAACTGTGCTAAGGCTGTTTCAGAATCTCATTTGCCTGTGGCTGGATAGAGAATCATTTAGACAAAACTATCTCAAACTTCTTTCAAATGAGTGTCAACACACTTCGAAAGAAGCCTATTTAATAATTAATGATTAATACCTCATTTCAGTTGGTGTGAAGAAAGAGCCTTTGAGAAGCTTGTACATGTTGACTACTTGGCTTTGACTAGGATAGCCACCCTGTCAATCTGTTTACTTATTATACCTTCTCCCAAAAAAGTGGGCTTTGTCTAGTAGTTAACTGTCAGCAAAGAATCAAAGTAGATACATCATTTGAAAATGAGTAGATTTCTGTATATGGGCAGGAACAGTGATAAAGAAATGTACAAAAGATATGTAGATGCTATGTGTTGTAGAGTTAATTTTATTGTATTGTCAAAAGATGGGCTGACATCTATACTCTGAACTGTTCCCTGCCCCACCCCCAACATTTTTGGTATTCAAGAGCTGTTTGCAGTAATGGAGGTCCCCAATGAGTGTTGAATGGGAAGTGGGAGCCTGAGGTATGTGAAAGGAAACGAGTGAGAACATAAAGGAAAATCCTGGTGCTAAATTCCTTAGGGATGGAAGAGGGACTGGCTTTACTAAAAATGACTCTGGTTTCACCTCCAGTGGCTTGTAGCCAATACTACCCATCTCCCATCCAAAAATACCCCAAAAGCCTGGGGTGGGGGGTGGCTCATGCCTGTAATCCTAGTACTTTGGGAGGCTTGGGTGGGTGGATCATTTAAGGCCAGGAGTTCGAGACCAGCCTGGCCAACATGTTGAAACCCTGTCTCTACTAAAAATACAAAAATTAGCTGGACTTGGTGGCATGTACCTGTTAGTCCCAACTACTCAGGAGGCTGAGGCATGAGAATCATTTGAACCCGCGAGGCAGAGGTTGCAGTGAGCTGAGATTGCACCACTGCACTCCAGCCTGGGCAACAGAGTGCAACTGTCTCCAAAAAAAAAAAAAAAACCCATGAGACATCAAAAGAGAAGCTATGCCAGCAGCAAGCAGCCTTTCCCCTCTAAATTTCATGTTTGAGATGTCAGTTGCCCGTTTCAAGGCACGGGGAGTAACTAGAGGCTTCTGCCCACAATCAGCCTATGTCTAACCTAGAGACTTAGAATTACGGAATTTTGATCTAGAAGGGAACTTACATGAGGAAATTTGAAGTCTAGAAAGATCAACTTGACAGCAGCCAGGCGTGGCTGGCAAGATGGCTGAATAGGAACAGCTCCGGTCTGCAGCTTCCAGCGAGATCAACACAGAAGGTGGGTGACTTCTGCATTTCCAACTGAGGTACCAGGATCATCTCATTGAGACTGGTTAGATAGTGGATGCAGCCCACGGAGGGTGAGCCAAAGCAGGGGAGGGCATTGCCTCACCCAATAAATGCAAGGGGTTGGGGATCGCTCCACTAGCCAAGGGAAGCCATGAGGGACTGTGCCATAAGGAATTGTGCATTCCAGCCCAGGTACTACACTTTGCCAATGGTCTTCACAACCCACAGACCAGGAGATTCCCTTGGGTGCTTACACCACCAGGGCCCTGGGTTTCAAGCACAAAACTGGATGGCCATTTGGGCAGACAGCTAGCTGCAGGAGTTTTTTCATACCTCAGTGGTGCCTGGAACGCCAGCAAGACAGAACTGATCACTCCCCTGGAAACGGGGCTGAAGCCAGGGAGCCAAGTGGTCTAGCTCAGTAGATCCCACCCCCACAGAGCCCAGCAAACTAAGATTCACTGGCTTGAAATTATCACTGCCAGCATAGCAGTCTGAGCTTGACCTGGGATGCTTGAGCTTGGTAGGGGAGGGGCATCTGCCATTACTGAGGCTTGAGTAGGTGGTTTTCCCCTCACAGTGTAAACAAAGCCGCCAGGAAGTTAGAACTGGTTGGAGCCCACCGCAGCTTGGCAAAGCTGCTGAAGCCAGACTGCCTCTCTAGATTCCTCCTCTCTGGGCAGGGCATCTCTGAAAGAAAGGCAGCAGCCCCAGTCAGGGGCTTATAGAGAAAACTCCCATCTCCCTGGGACAGAGCACCTGGAGGAAGGGCAGCTGTGGGCACAGCTTCAGCAGACTTAAATGTTCCTGTCTGCGAGCTCTGAAGAGAGCAGCAGATCTCCCAGCACAGTGCTTGAGCTCTGCTAAGGGACAGACTGCCTCCTCAGGTGGGTCCCCGACCCCCATGCCTCCTGACTGGGAAACACCTCCCAGAAGGGGTACCCCATGTGGGAGAACTCCAGCTGGCATCTGGTGGGTGCCCCTCTGGGATGAAGCTTCCAGAGGAAGGAACAGGCAGCAATCTTTGCTGTTCTGCAGCCTCCACTGGTGATACCCAGACAAACAGGGTCTAGAGTGGACCTCCAGCAGACCTGCAGCAGAGGAGCCTGACTGTTAGAAGGAAGACTAACAAACAGAAAGGAATAGCATCAACATCAACAAAAAGGACATCCACACAAAAACCCCATCTGAAGGTCACCAACATCAAAGGCCAAAGGTAGATAAATCCACAAAGATGAGGAAAAACCAGCTCAGAAAGGCTGAAAATTCCAAAAACCAGAACGCCTCTTCTCCTCCAAAGGATCACAACCCCTCTCCAGCAAGGGAACAAAACTGGACGGAGAATGAGTTTGATGAATTGACAGAAGTAGGCTTCAGAAGGTGGGTAATAACAAACTTCTCTGAACTAAAGGAGCATGTTCTAACCCCATGCAAGGAAGCAAAGAACCTTGAAAAAAGGTTAAACGAATTGCTAACTAGAATAACCAGTTTAGAGAAGAACATAAATGACCTGATGGAGCTGAAAAACACAGCATGAGAACTTCGTGAAGTATATACAAGTATCAATAGCCAAATCGATCAAGCAGAAGAAAGAATATCAGAGATTGAAGATCAACTTAATGAAATAAAGCAAGAAGACAAGATTAGAGAAAAAAGAATGCAAAGGAATGAATAAAGCCTCCAAGAAATATGGGACTATGTGAAAAGACCAGACATACATTTGATTGGTATACCTGAAAATGATGGGGAGAATGGAACCAAGATGGAAAACACTCTTCAGGATATTATCCAGGAGAACTTCCCCAACCTAACAAGACAGGCCAACATTCAAATTCAGGAAATGCAGAGAACACCACAAAGATACTCTTCGAGAAGAGCAACCTCAAGACACATAATTGTCATATTCACCAAGATTGAAATGAAGGAAAAAAGGGCAACCAGAGAGAAAGGTCAAGTTACCCACAAAGGGAAGCCCATCAGACTATCAGCAGATCTCTCTGCAGAAACTCTACAAGCCAGAAGAGAGTGGGAGCCAACATTCAACATTCTTAAAGAAAAGAACTTTCAACCCAAAATTTCATATCCAGCCAAACTAAGCTTCATAAGCGAAGGAGAAATAAAATTCTTTACAGACAAGCAGATGCTGAGAGATTTTGTCACCACCAGGCCTGCCTTACAAGAGCTCCTGAGGGAAATACTAAATATGGAAAGGAAAAACTGGTAGCAGCCACCGCAAAAACATACCAAATTGTAAAAACCGTCGACACTGAAGAAACTACATCAACTAACTGGCAAAATAATCAGCTAGCATCATAATGACAGGATCAAATTCACATATAACAATATTAACCTTGAACATGGGAGCAAGATGGCTGAATAGGAACAGCTCCAGTCTCCATCTCCCAGCGCGAGCGACACAGAAGACCAGTGATTTCTGCATTTTCAACTGAGGTACTGGGGTCATCTCACTCGGGAGTGCCGGACAATCGGTGCTGGTCAGCCGCTGCAGCCTGACCAGCGAGAGCTGAAGCAGGGCGAGGCATCGCCTCACCTGGGAAGCGCAAGGGGGAAGGGAGTCCCTTTTCCTAGCCAGGGGAACTGAGACACACAACACCTGGAAAATCGGGTAACTCCCACCCCAATACTGCGCTGTAAGCAAACGGGCACACCAGGAGATTATACCCACCCCTGGCCGGGAGGGTCCCACGCCCACGGAGCCTCCCTCATTGCTAACACAGCAGTCTGCCGCAATCTAACCGCAAGGCAGCAGTGAGGCTAGGGGAGGGGTGCCCGCCATCGCTGAGGCTTAAGTAGATAAACAAAGCCGCTGGGAAGCTCGAACTGGGTGGAGCTCACAGCAGCTCAAGGAAACCTGCCTGTCTCTGTAGACTCCGCCTCTGGGGACAGGGCACAACTAAAGCAGCAGAGGCCTGTGCAGACGCGAACGACTCTGTCTGACAGCTTTGAAGAGAGCAGTGGATCTCCCAACACGGAGGTTGAGATCTGAGAAGGGGCAGACTGCCTGCTCAAGTGGGTCCCTGACCCCTGAGTAGCCTAACTGGGAGACATCTCCCACTAGGGGCAGTCTGACACCCCACACCTCACAGGGTGGAGTACACCCCTGAGAGGAAGCTTCCAAAGCAAGAATCAGACAGGTGCACTCGCTGTTCAGCAATATTCTATCTTCTGCAACCTCTGCTGCTGATACCCAGGCAAACAGGGTCTGGAGTGGACCTCAAGCAATCTCCAACAGACCTATAGCTGAGGGTCCTGACTGTCAGAAGGAAAACTATCAAACAGGAAGGACACCTATACCAAAACCCCATCAGTACATCACCATCATCAAAGACCAGAGACAGATAAAACCACAAAGATGGGGAAAAAGCAGGGCAGAAAAGCTGGAAATTAAAAAAATAAGAGCGCATCTCCCCTGCAAAGGAGCACAGCCCATCACCAGCAACGGATGAAAGCTGGTCAGAGAATGACTTTGACGAGATGAGAGAAGAAGGCTTCAGTCCATCAAACCTCTCAGAGCTAAAGGAGGAATTACGTACCCAGCGCAAAGAAACTAAAAATCTTGAAAAAAGAGTGGAAGAATTGACAGCTAGGCTAATTAATGCAGAGAAGGTCATAAACGAAATGACAGAGATGAAAACCATGACACGAGAAATACGTGACAAATGCACAAGCTTCAGTAACCGACTCGATCAACTGGAAGAAAGAGTATCAGCGATTGAGGATCAAATGAATGAAATGAAGCGAGAAGAGAAACCAAAAGAAAAAAGAAGAAAAAGAAATGAACAAAGTCTGCAAGAAGTATGGGATATGTAAAAAGACCAAATCTACATCTGATTGGGGTGCCTGAAAGTGAGGGGGAAAATGGAACCAAATTGGAAAACACTCTTCCCGATATCATCCAGGAGAACTTCCCCAACCTAGCAGGGCAGGCCAACATTCAAATTCAGGAAATACAGAGAACGCCACAAAGATACTCCTCCAGAAGAGCAACTCCAAGACACATAATTGCCAGATTCACCAAAGTTGAAATGAAGGAAAAAATCTTAAGGGCAGCCAGAGAGAAAGGTCGGGTTACCCACAAAGGGAAGCCCATCAGACTGACAGCAGATCTCTCGGCAGAAACTCTCCAAGCCAGAAGAGAGTGGGGGCCAATATTCAACGTTCTTAAAGAAAAGAATTTT